>NW_027415206.1:0-83404 GCF_964106895.1 Numenius arquata
CCTACAGGCCCTTGCGGGCACTTGCAGAACTCTGCAGGAACCCACGGAACTTTATGGAACCCTACCAGCCCCTACGGAAGCCTAAAGACCATTGCAGGCAGTTACGGAACGGTACAGGGCCCTAGGGAACTTTACCAGCCACTACGGAACTCTAGGGGCCCCTACGGAACCCTGCAGAACCCTCCAGAACCTTACAGAATCCCACGGATTCCTACAGACTCCTGCGGGCACTTACTCAACCCTAGAGGACCCTACGGAACACTGCCAGCTCCTATGGAAGGAACCTTACGGGCCCCTACAGAACACTACTGGCTCCTGCGGTACTCCACAGGCCTCTAGGGAACCTACGAAGCTCTACGGAACCCTATGGATCCTTACGGCACAGTACGGGCCCCTTCAGACCTCTGCGGGCGCTTATGGAAACCTACAGGACCCTACGGAACTGTACGAGACTCTACAGGCCCCTAGGGAACACCACAGGCCCCTACGGAACCCTACACAACCCTCCGGAAACATATGGCACCCTACAAGCTCCTACCAACCCCTGCGGGCACTTACATAACCCTACAGGTCCCTACGGAAATCTACGGGACTCTACGGGCCCCTAGGGAACCCTTCAGATTTCGACAGAACCCTACGAGCCCCTCTGGAACCCTACAGAATACTCCAGGACCCAACAGCGCTCTACAAGACCCTTAGCAACACAACGGAACCTCACTAAAACCCTATGGGCTCCTACAGAACACTGTAGGTGCCTACAGAACCCTACAGACCCGTACAGACACCTACGGGCACTTACAGAACACTGCAGGCCCCTATGGAACCCTACAGGTCCATAAAGAACCCCACAGGGCCCTACGGAACTTTACCAGCCACTACGGAACTCTACGGGCCCCTACGGAACCCTGCAGAACCCTCCAGAACCTTACAGAATCCCACGGATTCCTACAGACTCCTGCGGGCACTTACTCAACCCTAGAGGACCCTACGGAACACTACTGGCTCCTGCGGTACTCCACAGGCCTCTAGGGAACCTACGAAGCTCTACGGAACCCTATGGATCCTTACGGCACAGTACGGGCCCCTTCAGACCTCTGCGGGCGCTTATGGAAACCTACAGGACCCTACGGAACTGTACGAGACTCTACAGGCCCCTAGGGAACACCACAGGCCCCTACGGAACCCTACACAACCCTCTGGAAACTTATGGAACCCTACAAGCTCCTACCAACCCCTGCGAGCACTTACACAACCCTACAGGTCCCTACGGCAATCTACAGGACTCTATGGGCCCCTAGGGAACCCTACAGATTTCGACGGAACCCTACCAGCCCCTCTGGAACCCTACAGAATACTCCAGGACCCGACAGCACTCTACAAGACCCTTAGCAACACAACGGAACCTCACTAAAACCCTATGGGCTCCTACAGAACACTGTAGGTGCCTACGGAAACCTACAGACCCCTACAGAATACTACCAGCCACTACAGAAAAATATGGCCCCTACGGAACTCTACGGAACCTGGCAGAAACACTGTGGGCCCCTACAGGCCCTTGCGGGCACTTGCAGAACTCTGCAGGAACCCACGGAACTTTATGGAACCCTACCAGCCCCTACGGAAGCCTAAAGACCATTGCAGGCAGTTACGGAACGGTACAGGGCCCTAGGGAACTTTACCAGCCACTACGGAACTCTAGGGGCCCCTACGGAACCCTGCAGAACCCTCCAGAACCTTACAGAATCCCACGGATTCCTACAGACTCCTGCGGGCACTTACTCAACCCTAGAGGACCCTACGGAACACTGCCAGCTCCTATGGAAGGAACCTTACGGGCCCCTACAGAACACTACTGGCTCCTGCGGTACTCCAGAGGCCTCTAGGGAACCTACGAAGCTCTACGGAACCCTATGGATCCTTACGGCACAGTACGGGCCCCTTCAGACCTCTGCGGGCGCTTATGGAAACCTACAGGACCCTACGGAACTGTACGAGACTCTACAGGCCCCTAGGGAACACCACAGGCCCCTACGGAACCCTACACAACCCTCCGGAAACATATGGCACCCTACAAGCTCCTACCAACCCCTGCGGGCACTTACATAACCCTACAGGTCCCTACGGAAATCTACGGGACTCTACGGGCCCCTAGGGAACCCTTCAGATTTCGACAGAACCCTACGAGCCCCTCTGGAACCCTACAGAATACTCCAGGACCCAACAGCGCTCTACAAGACCCTTAGCAACACAACGGAACCTCACTAAAACCCTATGGGCTCCTACAGAACACTGTAGGTGCCTACAGAACCCTACAGACCCGTACAGACACCTACGGGCACTTACAGAACACTGCAGGCCCCTATGGAACCCTACAGGTCCATAAAGAACCCCACAGGGCCCTACGGAACTTTACCAGCCACTACGGAACTCTACGGGCCCCTACGGAACCCTGCAGAACCCTCCAGAACCTTACAGAATCCCACGGATTCCTACAGACTCCTGCGGGCACTTACTCAACCCTAGAGGACCCTACGGAACACTACTGGCTCCTGCGGTACTCCACAGGCCTCTAGGGAACCTACGAAGCTCTACGGAACCCTATGGATCCTTACGGAACAGTATGGGCCCCTTCAGACCTCTGCGGGCGCTTATGGAAACCTACAGGACCCTACGGAACTGTACGAGACTCTACAGGCCCCTAGGGAACACCACAGGCCCCTACGGAACCCTACACAACCCTCCGGAAACATATGGCACCCTACAAGCTCCTACCAACCCCTGCGGGCACTTACATAACCCTACAGGTCCCTACGGAAATCTACGGGACTCTACGGGCCCCTAGGGAACCCTACAGATTTCGACGGAACCCTACCAGCCCCTCTGGAACCCTACAGAATACTCCAGGACCCGACAGCACTCTACAAGACCCTTAGCAACACAACGGAACCTCACTAAAACCCTATGGGCTCCTACAGAACACTGTAGGTGCCTACGGAAACCTACAGACCCCTACAGAATACTACCAGCCACTACAGAAAAATATGGCCCCTACGGAACTCTACGGAACCTGGCAGAAACACTGTGGGCCCCTACTGGCCCTTGCGGGCACTTGCAGAACTCTGCAGGAACCCACGGAACTTTATGGAACCCTACCAGCCCTTACGGAAGCCTAAAGACCATTGCAGGCAGTTACGGAACGGTACAGGGCCCTAGGGAACTTTACCAGCCACTACGGAACTCTAGGGGCCCCTACGGAACCCTGCAGAACCTTACAGAATCCCACGGATTCCTACAGACTCCTGCGGGCACTTACTCAACCCTAGAGGACCCTACGGAACACTACTGGCTCCTGCGGTACTCCACAGGCCTCTAGGGAACCTACGAAGCTCTACGGAACCCTATGGATCCTTACGGCACAGTACGGGCCCCTTCAGACCTCTGCGGGCGCTTATGGAAACCTACAGGACCCTACGGAACTGTACGAGACTCTACAGGCCCCTAGGGAACACCACAGGCCCCTACGGAACCCTACACAACCCTCCGGAAACATATGGCACCCTACAAGCTCCTACCAACCCCTGCGAGCACTTACACAACCCTACAGGCCCCTACGGAAATCTACGGGACTCTACGGGCCCCTAGGGAACCCTTCAGATTTCGACAGAACCCTACGAGCCCCTCTGGAACCCTACAAAATACTCCAGGACCCAACAGCACTCTACAAGACCCTTAGCAACACAACGGAACCTCACTAAAACCCTATGGGCTCCTACAGAACACTGCAGGTGCCTACGGAACCCTACAGACCTGTACAGACACCTACGGGCACTTACAGAACACTGCAGGCCCCTACGGAACCCTACAGGTCCATACAGAACCCCACAGGGCCCTACGGAACTTTACCAGCCACTATGGAACTCTACGGGTCCCTACGGAACCCTGCAGAACCCTCCAGAACCTTAAAGAATCCCACGGATTCCTACAGACTCCTGCGGGCACTTACTCAACCCTAGAGGACCCTACGGAACACTACTGGCTCCTGCGGTACTCCAGAGGCCTCTAGGGAACCTACGAAGCTCTACGGAACCCTATGGATCCTTACGGAACAGTACGGGCCCCTTCAGACCTCTGCGGGCACTTATGGAAACCTACAGGACCCTACGGAACTGTACGAGACTCTACAGGCCCCTAGGGAACACCACAGGCCCCTACGGAACCCTACACAACCCTCCGGAAACATATGGCACCCTACAAGCTCCTACCAACCCCTGCGAGCACTTTCATAACCCTACAGGTCCCTACGGAAATCTACGGGACTCTACGGGCCCCTAGGGAACCCTTCAGATTTCGACGGAACCCTACGAGGCCCTCTGGAACCCTACAGAATACTCCAGGACCCGACAGCACTCTACAAGACCCTTAGCAACACAACGGAACCTCACTAAAACCCTATGGGCTCCTACAGAACACTGTAGGTGCCTACAGAACCCTACAGACCCGTACAGACACCTACGGGCACTTACAGAACACTGCAGGCCCCTATGGAACCCTACAGGTCCATAAAGAACCCCACAGGGCCCTACGGAACTTTACCAGCCACTACGGAACTCTACGGGCCCCTACGGAACCCTGCAGAACCCTCCAGAACCTTACAGAATCCCACGGATTCCTACAGACTCCTGCGGGCACTTACTCAACCCTAGAGGACCCTACGGAACACTACTGGCTCCTGCGGTACTCCACAGGCCTCTAGGGAACCTACGAAGCTCTACGGAACCCTATGGATCCTTACGGAACAGTATGGGCCCCTTCAGACCTCTGCGGGCGCTTATGGAAACCTACAGGACCCTACGGAACTGTACGAGACTCTACAGGCCCCTAGGGAACACCACAGGCCCCTACGGAACCCTACACAACCCTCCGGAAACATATGGCACCCTACAAGCTCCTACCAACCCCTGCGGGCACTTACATAACCCTACAGGTCCCTACGGAAATCTACGGGACTCTACGGGCCCCTAGGGAACCCTACAGATTTCGACGGAACCCTACCAGCCCCTCTGGAACCCTACAGAATACTCCAGGACCCGACAGCACTCTACAAGACCCTTAGCAACACAACGGAACCTCACTAAAACCCTATGGGCTCCTACAGAACACTGTAGGTGCCTACGGAAACCTACAGACCCCTACAGAATACTACCAGCCACTACAGAAAAATATGGCCCCTACGGAACTCTACGGAACCTGGCAGAAACACTGTGGGCCCCTACTGGCCCTTGCGGGCACTTGCAGAACTCTGCAGGAACCCACGGAACTTTATGGAACCCTACCAGCCCTTACGGAAGCCTAAAGACCATTGCAGGCAGTTACGGAACGGTACAGGGCCCTAGGGAACTTTACCAGCCACTACGGAACTCTAGGGGCCCCTACGGAACCCTGCAGAACCTTACAGAATCCCACGGATTCCTACAGACTCCTGCGGGCACTTACTCAACCCTAGAGGACCCTACGGAACACTACTGGCTCCTGCGGTACTCCACAGGCCTCTAGGGAACCTACGAAGCTCTACGGAACCCTATGGATCCTTACGGCACAGTACGGGCCCCTTCAGACCTCTGCGGGCGCTTATGGAAACCTACAGGACCCTACGGAACTGTACGAGACTCTACAGGCCCCTAGGGAACACCACAGGCCCCTACGGAACCCTACACAACCCTCCGGAAACATATGGCACCCTACAAGCTCCTACCAACCCCTGCGAGCACTTACACAACCCTACAGGCCCCTACGGAAATCTACGGGACTCTACGGGCCCCTAGGGAACCCTTCAGATTTCGACAGAACCCTACGAGCCCCTCTGGAACCCTACAAAATACTCCAGGACCCAACAGCACTCTACAAGACCCTTAGCAACACAACGGAACCTCACTAAAACCCTATGGGCTCCTACAGAACACTGCAGGTGCCTACGGAACCCTACAGACCTGTACAGACACCTACGGGCACTTACAGAACACTGCAGGCCCCTACGGAACCCTACAGGTCCATACAGAACCCCACAGGGCCCTACGGAACTTTACCAGCCACTATGGAACTCTACGGGTCCCTACGGAACCCTGCAGAACCCTCCAGAACCTTAAAGAATCCCACGGATTCCTACAGACTCCTGCGGGCACTTACTCAACCCTAGAGGACCCTACGGAACACTACTGGCTCCTGCGGTACTCCAGAGGCCTCTAGGGAACCTACGAAGCTCTACGGAACCCTATGGATCCTTACGGAACAGTACGGGCCCCTTCAGACCTCTGCGGGCACTTATGGAAACCTACAGGACCCTACGGAACTGTACGAGACTCTACAGGCCCCTAGGGAACACCACAGGCCCCTACGGAACCCTACACAACCCTCCGGAAACATATGGCACCCTACAAGCTCCTACCAACCCCTGCGAGCACTTTCATAACCCTACAGGTCCCTACGGAAATCTACGGGACTCTACGGGCCCCTAGGGAACCCTTCAGATTTCGACGGAACCCTACGAGGCCCTCTGGAACCCTACAGAATACTCCAGGACCCGACAGCACTCTACAAGACCCTTAGCAACACAACGGAACCTCACTAAAACCCTATGGGCTCCTACAGAACACTGCAGGTGCCTACGGAACCCTACAGACCCGTACAGACACCTACGGGCACTTACAGAACACTGCAGGCCCCTACGGAACCCTACAGGTCCATACAGAACCCCACAGGGCCCTACGGAACTTTACCAGCCACTATGGAACTCTACGGGTCCCTACGGAACCCTGCAGAACCCTCCGGAATCTGACAGAATCCCACAGACTCCTACAGACTTCTGCGGGCACTTAAACAACCCTACAGGCCCCTACGGAAATCTATGGGACTCTACGGGCCCCTAGGGAACCCTTCAGATTTTGACGGAACCCTACAAGGCCCTCTGGAACCCTACAGAATACTCCAGGACCCGACAGCACTCTACAAGACCCTTAGCAACACAACGGAACCTCACTAAAACCCTATGGGCTCCTACAGAACACTGCAGGTGCCTACGGAACCCTACAGACCCGTACAGACACCTACGGGCACTTACAGAACACTGCAGGCCCCTACGGAACCCTACAGGTCCATACAGAACCCCACAGGGCCCTACGGAACTTTACCAGCCACTATGGAACTCTACGGGTCCCTACGGAACCCTGCAGAACCCTCCGGAATCTGACAGAATCCCACAGACTCCTACAGACTTCTGCGGGCACTTAAACAACCCTACAGGCCCCTACGGAAATCTATGGGACTCTACGGGCCCCTAGGGAACCCTTCAGATTTTGACGGAACCCTACAAGGCCCTCTGGAACCCTACAGAATACTCCAGGACCCGACAGCACTCTACAAGACCCTTAGCAACACAACGGAACCTCACTAAAACCCTATGGGCTCCTACAGGACACTGTAGGTGCCTACAGAACCCTACAGACCCGTACAGACACCTACGGGCACTTACAGAACACTGCAGGCCCCTATGGAACCCTACAGGTCCATACAGAACCCCACAGGGCCCTACGGAACTTTACCAGCCACTACGGAACTCTACGGGCCCCTACGGAACCCTGCAGAACCCTCCAGAACCTTACAGAATCCCACGGATTCCTACAGACTCCTGCGGGCACTTACTCAACCCTAGAGGACCCTACGGAACACTACTGGCTCCTGCGGTACTCCACAGGCCTCTAGGGAACCTACGAAGCTCTACGGAACCCTATCGATCCTTACGGAACAGTATGGGCCCCTTCAGACCTCTGCGGGCACTTATGGAAACCTACAGGACCCTACGGAACTGTACGAGACTCTACAGGCCCCTAGGGAACACCACAGGCCCCTACGGAACCGTACGAGACTCTACAGGCCCTTAGGGAACACCACAGGCCCCTACGGAACCCTACACAACCCTCTGGAAACTTATGGAACCCTACAAGCTCCTACCAACCCCTGCGAGCACTTACACAACCCTACAGGTCCCTACGGCAATCTACGGGACTCTGTGGGCCCCTGGGGAACCCTACAGGTTTCGACGGAACCCTACGAGCCCCTCTGGAACCCTACAGAATACTCCAGGACCCGACAGCACTCTACAAGACCCTTAGCAACACAACGGAACCTCACTAAAACCCTATGGGCTCCTACAGAACACTGTAGGTGCCTACGGAAACCTACAGACCCCTACAGAATACTACCAGCCACTACAGAAAAATATGGCCCCTACGGAACTCTACGGAACCTGGCAGAAACACTGTGGGCCCCTACTGGCCCTTGCGGGCACTTGCAGAACTCTGCAGGAACCCACGGAACTTTATGGAACCCTACCAGCCCTTACGGAAGCCTAAAGACCATTGCAGGCAGTTACGGAACGGTACAGGGCCCTAGGGAACTTTACCAGCCACTACGGAACTCTAGGGGCCCCTACGGAACCCTGCAGAACCTTACAGAATCCCACGGATTCCTACAGACTCCTGCGGGCACTTACTCAACCCTAGAGGACCCTACGGAACACTACTGGCTCCTGCGGTACTCCACAGGCCTCTAGGGAACCTACGAAGCTCTACGGAACCCTATGGATCCTTACGGCACAGTACGGGCCCCTTCAGACCTCTGCGGGCGCTTATGGAAACCTACAGGACCCTACGGAACTGTACGAGACTCTACAGGCCCCTAGGGAACACCACAGGCCCCTACGGAACCCTACACAACCCTCCGGAAACATATGGCACCCTACAAGCTCCTACCAACCCCTGCGAGCACTTTCATAACCCTACAGGTCCCTACGGAAATCTACGGGACTCTACGGGCCCCTAGGGAACCCTTCAGATTTCGACGGAACCCTACGAGGCCCTCTGGAACCCTAC
Organism: Numenius arquata; assembly: GCF_964106895.1. NCBI lineage: Eukaryota > Metazoa > Chordata > Aves > Charadriiformes > Scolopacidae > Numenius > Numenius arquata. The sequence goes on from NW_027415206.1 coordinate 8,925, forward strand.
AGAATACTCCAGGACCCGACAGCACTCTACAAGACCCTTAGCAACACAACGGAACCTCACTAAAACCCTATGGGCTCCTACAGAACACTGCAGGTGCCTACGGAACCCTACAGACCCCTACGGAACCCTACAGACACCTGCGGGCACTTACGGAACCCTGCAGGCCCCTACGGAACCCTACAGGTCCATACAGAACCCCACAGGGCCCTACGGAACTTTACCAGCCACTACGGAACTCTACGGGTCCCTACGGAACCCTGCAGAACCCTCCAGAACCTTACAGAATCCCACAGACTCCTACAGACTTCTGCGGGCACTTACACAACCGTACAGGCCCCTACGGAACACTGCCAGCCCCTATGGAAGGAACCCTACGGGCCCCTACAGAACACTACTGGCTCCTGCGGTACTCCACAGGCCTCTAGGGAACCTACGAAGCTCTACGGAGCCCTATGGATCCTCACGGAACAGTACGGGCCCATTCAGACCTCTGCGGGCGCTTATGGAAACCTACAGGACCCTACAGAACTGTACGAGACTCTACAGGCCCCTAGGGAACACCACAGGCCACTACGGAACCGTACGAGACTCTACAGGCCCTTAGGGAAGACCACAGGCCCCTACGGAACCCTACACAACCCTCTGGAAACTTATGGAACCCTACAAGCTCCTACCAACCCCTGCGAGCACTTACACAACCCTACAGGTCCCTACGGCAATCTACGGGACTCTGTGGGCCCCTAGGGAACCCTACAGATTTCGACGGAACCCTACGAGCCCCTCTGGAACCCTACAGAATACTCCAGGACCCGACAGCACTCTACAAGACCCTTAGCAACACAACGGAACCTCACTAAAACCCTATGGGCTCCTACAGAACACTGCAGGCGCCTACGGAACCCTACAGACCCCTACAGAATACTACCAGCCACTACAGAAAAATATGGCCCCTACAGAACTCTACGGAACCTGGCAGAAACACTTTGGGCCCCTACAGGCCCTTGCGGGCACTTGCAGAACTCTGCAGGAACCCACGGAACTTTATGGAACCCTACCAGCCCCTACGGAAGCCTAAAGACCATTGCAGGCAGTTACGGAACGGTACAGGGCCCTAGGGAACTTTACCAGCCACTACGGAACTCTACGGGCCCCTACGGAACCCTGCAGAACCCTCCAGAACCTTACAGAATCCCACGGATTCCTACAGACTCCTGCGGGCACTTACTCAACCCTAGAGGACCCTACGGAACACTGCCAGCTCCTATGGAAGGAACCCTACGGGCCCCTACAGAACACTACTGGCTCCTGCGGTACTCCAGAGGCCTCTAGGGAACCTACGAAGCTCTACGGAACCCTATGGATCCTTACGGCACAGTACGGGCCCCTTCAGACCTCTGCGGGCACTTATGGAAACCTACAGGACCCTACGGAACTGTACGAGACTCTACAGGCCCCTAGGGAACACCACAGGCCCCTACGGAACCGTACGAGACTCTACAGGCCCCTAGGGTACACCACAGGCCCCTACGGAACCGTACGAGACTCTACAGGCCCCTAGGGAACACCACAGGCCCCTACGGAACCCTACACAACCCTCTGGAAACTTATGGCACCCTACAAGCTCCTACCAACCCCTGCGGGCACTTAAACAACCCTACAGGTCCCTAAGGCAATCTACGGGACTCTATGGGCCCCTAGGGAACCCTATAGATTTCGATGGAACCCTACGAGCCCCTCTGGAACCCTACAGAATACTCCAGGACCCGACAGCACTCTACAAGACCCTTAGCAACACAACGGAACCTCACTAAAACCCTATGGGCTCCTACAGAACACTGCAGGTGCCTACGGAAACCTACAGACCCCTACAGAATACTACCAGCCACTACAGAAAAATATGGCCCCTACGGAACTCTACGGAACCTGGCAGAAACACTGTGGGCCCCTAGAGGCCCTTGCGGGCACTTGCAGAACTCTGCAGGAACCCACGGAACTTTATGGAACCCTACCAGCCCTTACGGAAGCCTAAAGACCATTGCAGGCAGTTACGGAACGGTACAGGGCCCTAGGGAACTTTACCAGCCACTACAGAACTCTAGGGGCCCCTACGGAACCCTCCAGAACCCTACAGACCCCTACGGAACCCTACAGACTCCTGCGGGCACTTACTCAACCCTAGAGGACCCTACGGAACACTACTGGCTCCTGCGGTACTCCAGAGGCCTCTAGGGAACCTACGAAGCTCTACGGAACCCTATGGATCCTTACGGAACAGTACGGGCCCCTTCAGACCTCTGCGGACGCTTATGGAAACCTACAGGACCCTACGGAACTGTACGAGACTCTACAGGCCCCTAGGGAACACCACAGGCCCCTACGGAACCGTACGAGACTCTACAGGCCCTTAGGGAAGACCACAGGCCCCTACGGAACCCTACACAAGCCTCTGGAAACTTATGGAACCCTACAAGCTCCTACCAACCCCTGCGAGCACTTACACAACCCTACAGGTCCCTACGGCAATCTACGGGACTCTATGGGCCCCTAGGGAACCCTACAGATTTCGACGGAACCCTACCAGCCCCTCTGGAACCCTACAGAATACTCCAGGACCCGACAGCACTCTACAAGACCCTTAGCAACACAACGTAACCTCACTAAAACCCTATGGGCTCCTACAGAACACTGTAGGTGCCTACGGAAACCTACAGACCCCTACAGAATACTACCAGCCACTACAGAAAAATATGGCCCCTACGGAACTCTACGGAACCTGGCAGAAACACTGTGGGCCCCTACAGGCCCTTGCGGGCACTTGCAGAACTCTGCAGGAACCCACGGAACTTTATGGAACCCTACCAGCCCCTACGGAAGCCTAAAGACCCTTACAGGCAGTTACGGAACGGTACAGGGCCCTAGGGAACTTTACCAGCCACTACGGAACTCTACGGGCCCCTACGGAACCCTGCAGAACCCTCCAGAACCTTACAGAATCCCACGGATTCCTACAGACTCCTGCGGGCACTTACTCAACCCTAGAGGACCCTACGGAACACTGCCAGCTCCTATGGAAGGAACCCTACGGGCCCCTACAGAACACTACTAGCTCCTGCGGTACTCCACAGGCCTCTAGGGAACCTACGAAGCTCTACGGAGCCCTATGGATCCTTACGGAACAGTACGGGCCCATTCAGACCTCTGCGGGCGCTTATGGAAACCTACAGGACCCTACGGAACTGTACGAGACTCTACAGGCCCTTAGGGAACACCACAGGCCCCTACGGAACCCTACACAACCCTCTGGAAACTTATGGAACCCTACAAGCTCCTACCAACCCCTTCGAGCACTTAAACAACCCTACAGGCCCCTACGGCAATCTACGGGACTCTATGGGCCCCTAGGGAACCCTACAGATTTCGACGGAACCCTACGAGCCCCTCTGGAACCCTACAGAATACTCCAGGACCCGACAGCACTCTACAAGACCCTTAGCAACACAACGGAACCTCACTAAAACCCTATGGGCTCCTACAGAACACTGTAGGTGCCTACGGAAACCTACAGACCCCTACGGAATACTACCAGCCACTACAGAAAAATATGGCCCCTACGGAACTCTACGGAACCTGGCAGAAACACTGTGGGCCCCTACAGGCCCTTGCGGGCACTTGCAGAACTCTGCAGGAACCCACGGAACTTTATGGAACCCTGCCAGCCCCTACGGAAGCCTAAAGACCCTTGCAGGCAGTTACGGAACAGTACAGGGCCCTAGGGAACTTTACCAGCCACTATGGAACCCTACGGGACCCTACGGAACCCTGCAGAACCCTCCAGAACCTTACAGAATCCCACGGATTCCTACAGACTCCTGCGGGCACTTACTCAACCCTAGAGGACCCTACGGAACACTGCCAGCTCCTATGGAAGGAACCCTACGGGCCCCTACAGAACACTACTGGCTCCTGCGGTACTCCAGAGGCCTCTAGGGAACCTACGAAGCTCTACGGAACCCTATGGATCCTTACGGCACAGTACGGGCCCCTTCAGACCTCTGCGGGCACTTATGGAAACCTACAGGACCCTACGGAACTGTACGAGACTCTACAGGCCCCTAGGGAACACCACAGGCCCCTACGGAACCGTACGAGACTCTACAGGCCCCTAGGGTACACCACAGGCCCCTACGGAACCGTACGAGACTCTACAGGCCCCTAGGGAACACCACAGGCCCCTACGGAACCCTACACAACCCTCTGGAAACTTATGGCACCCTACAAGCTCCTACCAACCCCTGCGGGCACTTAAACAACCCTACAGGTCCCTAAGGCAATCTACGGGACTCTATGGGCCCCTAGGGAACCCTATAGATTTCGATGGAACCCTACGAGCCCCTCTGGAACCCTACAGAATACTCCAGGACCCGACAGCACTCTACAAGACCCTTAGCAACACAACGGAACCTCACTAAAACCCTATGGGCTCCTACAGAACACTGCAGGTGCCTACGGAAACCTACAGACCCCTACAGAATACTACCAGCCACTACAGAAAAATATGGCCCCTACGGAACTCTACGGAACCTGGCAGAAACACTGTGGGCCCCTACAGGCCCTTGCGGGCACTTGCAGAACTCTGCAGGAACCCACGGAACTTTATGGAACCCTACCAGCCCTTACGGAAGCCTAAAGACCATTGCAGGCAGTTACGGAACGGTACAGGGCCCTAGGGAACTTTACCAGCCACTACAGAACTCTAGGGGCCCCTACGGAACCCTCCAGAACCCTACAGACCCCTACGGAACCCTACAGACTCCTGCGGGCACTTACTCAACCCTAGAGGACCCTACGGAACACTACTGGCTCCTGCGGTACTCCAGAGGCCTCTAGGGAACCTACGAAGCTCTACGGAACCCTATGGATCCTTACGGAACAGTACGGGCCCCTTCAGACCTCTGCGGACGCTTATGGAAACCTACAGGACCCTACGGAACTGTACGAGACTCTACAGGCCCCTAGGGAACACCACAGGCCCCTACGGAACCGTACGAGACTCTACAGGCCCTTAGGGAAGACCACAGGCCCCTACGGAACCCTACACAAGCCTCTGGAAACTTATGGAACCCTACAAGCTCCTACCAACCCCTGCGAGCACTTACACAACCCTACAGGTCCCTACGGCAATCTACGGGACTCTATGGGCCCCTAGGGAACCCTACAGATTTCGACGGAACCCTACCAGCCCCTCTGGAACCCTACAGAATACTCCAGGACCCGACAGCACTCTACAAGACCCTTAGCAACACAACGGAACCTCACTAAAACCCTATGGGCTCCTACAGAACACTGTAGGTGCCTACGGAAACCTACAGACCCCTACAGAATACTACCAGCCACTACAGAAAAATATGGCCCCTACGGAACTCTACGGAACCTGGCAGAAACACTGTGGGCCCCTACAGGCCCTTGCGGGCACTTGCAGAACTCTGCAGGAACCCACGGAACTTTATGGAACCCTACCAGCCCCTACGGAAGCCTAAAGACCCTTACAGGCAGTTACGGAACGGTACAGGGCCCTAGGGAACTTTACCAGCCACTACGGAACTCTACGGGCCCCTACGGAACCCTGCAGAACCCTCCAGAACCTTACAGAATCCCACGGATTCCTACAGACTCCTGCGGGCACTTACTCAACCCTAGAGGACCCTACGGAACACTGCCAGCTCCTATGGAAGGAACCCTACGGGCCCCTACAGAACACTACTAGCTCCTGCGGTACTCCACAGGCCTCTAGGGAACCTACGAAGCTCTACGGAGCCCTATGGATCCTTACGGAACAGTACGGGCCCATTCAGACCTCTGCGGGCGCTTATGGAAACCTACAGGACCCTACGGAACTGTACGAGACTCTACAGGCCCTTAGGGAACACCACAGGCCCCTACGGAACCCTACACAACCCTCTGGAAACTTATGGAACCCTACAAGCTCCTACCAACCCCTTCGAGCACTTAAACAACCCTACAGGCCCCTACGGCAATCTACGGGACTCTATGGGCCCCTAGGGAACCCTACAGATTTCGACGGAACCCTACGAGCCCCTCTGGAACCCTACAGAATACTCCAGGACCCGACAGCACTCTACAAGACCCTTAGCAACACAACGGAACCTCACTAAAACCCTATGGGCTCCTACAGAACACTGTAGGTGCCTACGGAAACCTACAGACCCCTACGGAATACTACCAGCCACTACAGAAAAATATGGCCCCTACGGAACTCTACGGAACCTGGCAGAAACACTGTGGGCCCCTACAGGCCCTTGCGGGCACTTGCAGAACTCTGCAGGAACCCACGGAACTTTATGGAACCCTGCCAGCCCCTACGGAAGCCTAAAGACCCTTGCAGGCAGTTACGGAACAGTACAGGGCCCTAGGGAACTTTACCAGCCACTATGGAACCCTACGGGACCCTACGGAACCCTGCAGAACCCTCCAGAACCTTACAGAATCCCACGGATTCCTACAGACTCCTGCGGGCACTTACTCAACCCTAGAGGACCCTACGGAACACTACTGGCTCCTGCGGTACTCCACAGGCCTCTAGGGAACCTACGAAGCTCTGCGGAACCCTATGGATCCTTACGGAACAGTACGGACCCCTTCAGACCTCTGCGGGCGCTTATGGAAACCTACAGGACCCTACCGAAACTGTACGAGACTCTACAGGCCCCTAGGGAACACCACAGGCCCCTACGGAACCCTACACAACCCTCCGGAAACATATGGCACCCTACGAGCTCCTACCAACCCCTGCGGGCACTTACATAACCCTACAGGCCCCTACGGAAATCTACGGGACTCTACGGGCCCCTAGGGAACCCTTCAGATTTCGACGGAACCCTACCAGCCCCTCTGGAACCCTACAGAATACTCCAGGACCCGACAGCACTCTACAAGACCCTTAGCAACACAACGGAACCTCACTAAAACCCTATGGGCTCCTACAGAACACTGCAGGTGCCTACGGAACCCTACAGACCCCTACGGAACCCTACAGACACCTGCGGGCACTTACGGAACCCTGCAGGCCCCTACGGAACCCTACAGGTCCATACAGAACCCCACAGGGCCCTACGGAACTTTACCAGCCACTACGGAACTCTACGGGTCCCTACGGAACCCTGCAGAACCCTCCGGAACCTTACAGAATCCCACAGACTACTACAGACTTCTGCGGGCACTTACACAACCCTACAGGTCCCTACGGAAATCTACGGGACTCTATGGGCCCCTAGGGAACCCTATAGATTTCGATGGAACCCTATGAGGCCCTCTGGAACCCTACAGAATACTCCAGGACCCGACAGCACTCTACAAGACCCTTAGCAACACAACGGAACCTCACTAAAACCCTATGGGCTCCTACAGAACACTGCAGGCGCCTACGGAACCCTACAGACCCCTACAGAATACTACCAGCCACTACAGAAAAATATGGCCCCTACGGAACTCCACGGAACCTGGCAGAAACACTGTGGGCCCCTACAGGCCCTTGCGGGCACTTGCAGAACTCTGCAGGAACCCACGGAACTTTATGGAACCCTACCAGCCCTTACGGAAGCCTAAAGACCCTTGCAGGCAGTTACGGAACGGTACAGGGCCCTAGGGAACTTTACCAGCCACTACGGAACTCTACGGGCCCCTACGGAACCCTGCAGAACCCTGCAGAACCTTACAGAATCCCACGGATTCCTACAGACTCCTGCGGGCACTTACTCAACCCTAGAGGACCCTATGGAACACTGCCAGCTCCTATGGAAGGAACCCTACGGGCCCCTACAGAACACTACTGGCTCCTGCGGTACTCCACAGGCCTCTAGGGAACCTACGAAGCTCTACGGAACCCTATGGATCCTTACGGAACAGTACGGGCCCATTCAGACCTCTGCGGGCGCTTATGGAAACCTACAGGACCCTACAGAACTGTACGAGACTCTACAGGCCCCTAGGGAACACCACAGGCCCCTACGGAACCGTACGAGACTCTACAGGCCCTTAGGGAACACCACAGGCCCCTACGGAACCCTACACAACCCTCTGGAAACTTATGGAACCCTACAAGCTCCTACCAACCCCTGCGAGCACTTACACAACCCTACAGGTCCCTACGGCAATCTGCGGGACTCTATGGGCCCCTAGGGAACCCTACAGATTTCGACGGAACCCTACCAGCCCCTCTGGAACCCTACAGAATACTCCAGGACCCGACAGCACTCTACAAGACCCTTAGCAACACAACGGAACCTCACTAAAACCCTATGGGCTCCTACAGAACACTGTAGGTGCCTACGGAAACCTACAGACCCCTACGGAATACTACCAGCCACTACAGAAAAATATGGCCCCTACGGAACTCTACGGAACCTGGCAGAAACACTCTGGGCCCCTACAGGCCCTTGCGGGCACTTGCAGAACTCTGCAGGAACCCACGGAACTTTATGAAACCCTGCCAGCCCCTATGGAAGCCTAAAGACCCTTGGAGGCAGTTACGGAACGGTACAGGGCCCTAGGGAACTTTACCAGCCACTATGGAACCCTACGGGCCCCTACGGAACCCTGCAGAACCCTCCAGAACCTTACAGAATCCCACGGATTCCTACAGACTCCTGCGGGCACTTACTCAACCCTAGAGGACCCTACGGAACACTACTGGCTCCTGCGGTACTCCAGAGGCCTCTAGGGAACCTACGAAGCTCTACGGAACCCTATGGATCCTTACGGAACAGTACGGACCCCTTCAGACCTCTGCGGGCGCTTATGGAAACCTACAGGACCCTACCGAAACTGTACGAGACTCTACAGGCCCCTAGGGAACACCACAGGCCCCTACGGAACCCTACACAACCCTCCGGAAACATATGGCACCCTACAAGCTCCTACCAACCCCTGCGGGCACTTACATAACCCTACAGGCCCCTACGGAAATCTACGGGACTCTACGGGCCCCTAGGGAACCCTTCAGATTTCGATGGAACCCTATGAGGCCCTCTGGAACCCTACAGAATACTCCAGGACCCGACAGCACTCTACAAGACCCTTAGCAACACAACGGAACCTCACTAAAACCCTATGGGCTCCTACAGAACACTGCAGGTGCCTACGGAACCTAGAGACCCCTACGGAACCCTACAGACACCTGCGGGCACTTACGGAACCCTGCAGGCCCCTACGGAACCCTACAGATCCATACAGAACCCCACAGGGCCCTACGGAACTTTACCAGCCACTACGGAACTCTACGGGTCCCTACGGAACCCTGCAGAACCCTCCGGAACCTTACAGAATCCCACAGACTCCTACAGACTACTGCGGGCACTTACACAACCCTACAGGTCCCTACGGAAATCTACGGGACTCTATGGGCCCCTAGGGAACCCTATAGATTTCGATGGAACCCTATGAGGCCCTCTGGAACCCTACAGAATACTCCAGGACCCGACAGCACTCTACAAGACCCTTAGCAACACAACGGAACCTCACTAAAACCCTATGGGCTCCTACAGAACACTGCAGGCGCCTACGGAACCCTACAGACCCCTACAGAATACTACCAGCCACTACAGAAAAATATGGCCCCTACGGAACTCCACGGAACCTGGCAGAAACACTGTGGGCCCCTACAGGCCCTTGCGGGCACTTGCAGAACTCTGCAGGAACCCACGGAACTTTATGGAACCCTACCAGCCCTTACGGAAGCCTAAAGACCCTTGCAGGCAGTTACGGAACGGTACAGGGCCCTAGGGAACTTTACCAGCCACTACGGAACTCTACGGGCCCCTACGGAACCCTGCAGAACCCTGCAGAACCTTACAGAATCCCACGGATTCCTACAGACTCCTGCGGGCACTTACTCAACCCTAGAGGACCCTATGGAACACTGCCAGCTCCTATGGAAGGAACCCTACGGGCCCCTACAGAACACTACTGGCTCCTGCGGTACTCCACAGGCCTCTAGGGAACCTACGAAGCTCTACGGAACCCTATGGATCCTTACGGAACAGTACGGGCCCATTCAGACCTCTGCGGGCGCTTATGGAAACCTACAGGACCCTACAGAACTGTACGAGACTCTACAGGCCCCTAGGGAACACCACAGGCCCCTACGGAACCGTACGAGACTCTACAGGCCCTTAGGGAACACCACAGGCCCCTACGGAACCCTACACAACCCTCTGGAAACTTATGGAACCCTACAAGCTCCTACCAACCCCTGCGAGCACTTACACAACCCTACAGGTCCCTACGGCAATCTGCGGGACTCTATGGGCCCCTAGGGAACCCTACAGATTTCGACGGAACCCTACCAGCCCCTCTGGAACCCTACAGAATACTCCAGGACCCGACAGCACTCTACAAGACCCTTAGCAACACAACGGAACCTCACTAAAACCCTATGGGCTCCTACAGAACACTGTAGGTGCCTACGGAAACCTACAGACCCCTACGGAATACTACCAGCCACTACAGAAAAATATGGCCCCTACGGAACTCTACGGAACCTGGCAGAAACACTCTGGGCCCCTACAGGCCCTTGCGGGCACTTGCAGAACTCTGCAGGAACCCACGGAACTTTATGAAACCCTGCCAGCCCCTATGGAAGCCTAAAGACCCTTGGAGGCAGTTACGGAACGGTACAGGGCCCTAGGGAACTTTACCAGCCACTATGGAACCCTACGGGCCCCTACGGAACCCTGCAGAACCCTCCAGAACCTTACAGAATCCCACGGATTCCTACAGACTCCTGCGGGCACTTACTCAACCCTAGAGGACCCTACGGAACACTACTGGCTCCTGCGGTACTCCAGAGGCCTCTAGGGAACCTACGAAGCTCTACGGAACCCTATGGATCCTTACGGAACAGTACGGACCCCTTCAGACCTCTGCGGGCGCTTATGGAAACCTACAGGACCCTACCGAAACTGTACGAGACTCTACAGGCCCCTAGGGAACACCACAGGCCCCTACGGAACCCTACACAACCCTCCGGAAACATATGGCACCCTACAAGCTCCTACCAACCCCTGCGGGCACTTACATAACCCTACAGGCCCCTACGGAAATCTACGGGACTCTACGGGCCCCTAGGGAACCCTTCAGATTTCGATGGAACCCTATGAGGCCCTCTGGAACCCTACAGAATACTCCAGGACCCGACAGCACTCTACAAGACCCTTAGCAACACAACGGAACCTCACTAAAACCCTATGGGCTCCTACAGAACACTGCAGGTGCCTACGGAACCTAGAGACCCCTACGGAACCCTACAGACACCTGCGGGCACTTACGGAACCCTGCAGGCCCCTACGGAACCCTACAGATCCATACAGAACCCCACAGGGCCCTACGGAACTTTACCAGCCACTACGGAACTCTACGGGTCCCTACGGAACCCTGCAGAACCCTCCGGAACCTTACAGAATCCCACAGACTCCTACAGACTACTGCGGGCACTTACACAACCCTACAGGTCCCTACGGAAATCTACGGGACTCTATGGGCCCCTAGGGAACCCTATAGATTTCGATGGAACCCTATGAGGCCCTCTGGAACCCTACAGAATACTCCAGGACCCGACAGCACTCTACAAGACCCTTAGCAACACAACGGAACCTCACTAAAATCCTATGGGCTCCTACAGAACACTGCAGGCGCCTACGGAAACCTACAGACCCCTACAGAATACTACCACCACTACAGAAAAATATGGCCCCTACGGAACTCTACGGAACCTGGCAGAAACACTGTGGGCCCCTACAGGCCCTTGCGGGCACTTGCAGAACTCTGCAGGAACCCACGGAACTTTATGGAACCCTACCAGCCCTTACGGAAGCCTAAAGACCCTTGCAGGCAGTTACGGAACGGTACAGGGCCCTAGGGAACTTTACCAGCCACTACGGAACTCTAAGGGCCCCTACGGAACCCTGCAGAACCCTCCAGAACCTTACAGAATCCCACGGATTCCTACAGACTCCTGCGGGCACTTACTCAACCCTAGAGGACCCTACGGAACACTGCCAGCTCCTATGGAAGGAACCCTACGGGCCCCTACAGAACACTACTGGCTGCTGCGGTACTCCAGAGGCCTCTAGGGAACCTACGAAGCTCTACGGAGCCCTATGGATCCTTACGGAACAGTACGGGCCCATTCAGACCTCTGCGGGCGCTTATGGAAACCTACAGGACCCTACGGAACTGTACGAGACTCTACAGGCCCCTAGGGAACACCACAGGCCCCTACGGAACCGTACGAGACTCTACAGGCCCTTAGGGAAGACCACAGGCCCCTACGGAACCCTACACAACCCTCTGGAAACTTATGGAACCCTACAAGCTCCTACCAACCCCTGCGAGCACTTACACAACCCTACAGGTCCCTACGGAAATCTACGGGACTCTATGGGCCCCTAGGGAACTCTATAGATTTCGATGGAACCCTATGAGGCCCTCTGGAACCCTACAGAATACTCCAGGACCCGACAGCACTCTACAAGACCCTTAGCAACACAACGGAACCTCACTAAAACCCTATGGGCTCCTACAGAACACTGTAGGTGCCTACGGAAACCTACAGACCCCTACGGAATACTACCAGCCACTACAGAAAAATATGGCCCCTACGGAACTCTACGGAACCTGGCAGAAACACTCTGGGCCCCTACAGGCCCTTGCGGGCACTTGCAGAACTCTGCAGGAACCCACGGAACTTTATGAAACCCTGCCAGCCCCTACGGAAGCCTAAAGACCCTTGCAGGCAGTTACGGAACGGTACAGGGCCCTAGGGAACTTTACCAGCCACTATGGAACTCTACGGGCCCCTACGGAACCCTGCAGAACCCTCCAGAACCTTACAGAATCCCACGGATTCCTACAGACTCCTGCGGGCACTTACTCAACCCTAGAGGACCCTACGGAACACTACTGGCTCCTGCGGTACTCCAGAGGCCTCTAGGGAACCTACGAAGCTCTACGGAACCCTATGGATCCTTACGGAACAGTACGGACCCCTTCAGACCTCTGCGGGCGCTTATGGAAACCTACAGGACCCTACCGAAACTGTACGAGACTCTACAGGCCCCTAGGGAACACCACAGGCCCCTACGGAACCCTACACAACCCTCCGGAAACATATGGCACCCTACAAGCTCCTACCAACCCCTGCGGGCACTTACATAACCCTACAGGTCCCTACGGAAATCTATGGGACTCTACGGGCCCCTAGGGAACCCTTCAGATTTCGACGGAACCCTACCAGCCCCTCTGGAACCCTACAGAATACTCCAGGACCCGACAGCACTCTACAAGACCCTTAGCAACACAACGGAACCTCACTAAAACCCTATGGGCTCCTACAGAACACTGCAGGTGCCTACGGAACCCTAGAGACCCCTACGGAACCCTACAGACACCTGCGGGCACTTACGGAACCCTGCAGGCCCCTACGGAACCCTACAGGTCCATACAGAACCCCACAGGGCCCTACGGAACTTTACCAGCCACTACGGAACTCTACGGGTCCCTACGGAACCCTGCAGAACCCTCCAGAACCTTACAGAATCCCACAGACTCCTACAGACTACTGCGGGCACTTAAACAACCCTACAGGCCCCTACGGAAATCTACGGGACTCTATGGGCCCCTAGGGAACCCTACAGATTTCGACGGAACCCTACGAGCCCCTCTGGAACCCTACAGAGTCCCGAGCTCTGGAACCATTGTTCGAGCTCGCCGTTGTACCAGCGTGCACCTCTGCGTGTTGCTGCGTGTCCTCCCGACCACGCCGATTCATCACCCCGCTCTTCAGGGTGATGCGGGGCTCTCCCGAGCTCGCCGCGCTACTACCGTGCTCCTCCAGGTCTCGCAGTGCGCCTTCCGACTGCTCCGTATATACACCCCGCTCGGCAGGGTGCCTCCGGGCGCTCTGCCGAGCTTGCTGCGCTACCGCTCTGCGCCTCCGGGTGTCGCTGCGCATCCTCCCAACCCCGACGCACCCTCATCCCACCCCTCCGGGTGCCGTCGGGCGCCAACTCGATCCCGCCGAGCCTTAACCCACCCCTCGGGATGGTGACGGGTGCACGTCCCACCTGCCCGAGCCGCTCCCCCCGCCCTTCGGGGTGCCGACGAGTCCTCGTCCGACTCACCCGTGCCCTCAGCGCGCTCTTCGGGGTGCAACCGGGCACTGTCCGAGCTCACCACGCTACCACCCTGCGCCTCCGGCTGTCGCTCCGCCTCCTCCCGACCACACCGATCCTTCACCCCGCTCTTCGGGGTGCTGCGGGGCTCTTCCGAGCTCGCCGCGCTCCACCCTGCGCATGTGAGTGCCGCTGGGTGCTCTCGGGATCTCGCCGCGGTACCACCGTGCGCCTCCGAGTGCCGCCGAGCGCTCTCCCGGTATCGCCACTCGTTGACCCCGCACGTCGGGGTGCCGCCACGCACTCTCCCGATATCGCCGCTCCTTCACCACGGTGCTCGGGGTGCCGCCGGGCGCTCTCCTCAGCTCGCAGCGGTACCACCGTGCGCCTCCGAGTGCCGCCGAGCGCTCTCCTGGTATTGCCACTCGTTGACCCCGCACGTCGGGGTGCCGCCAGGCGCTCTCCCGATATCGCCGCTCCTTCACCACAGTGCTCGGGGTGCCGCCGGGCGCTCTCCCGAGCTTGCCGCACTACCACCGTGCGCCTCCAGGTGCCGCTGTGCGTCCGGTCGACCCGACGCACGCTCATCCCGCTCCTTGGGGTGCTGCCGGGCGCTCTGCTGAGCTCTCCGCGCTACCACCGTGCGCCGGCAAGTGCCAGCGGGCACTCTCGGGATCTCGCCGCGGTACCACAGCGCGCCTCCGAGTGCCGCCGAGCGCTCTCCCGATATCGCTGCTCCTTCACCACAGTGCCTGGGGTGCCGCCGGGCGCACTGCCGAGCTCACAGCGGTACCACCGCGTGCCTCCGAGTGCCGCTGAACGCTCTCCCGATATCGCAGCTCCTTCACCCTGCTTGTCTGGGTGCCGCCGGGCGCTTTCCCGAGCTCGTCGCGCTCCACCCTGCGCATGCGAGTGCCGCTGGGTGCTCTCGGGATCTCGCCGCGGTACCACCGCGCGCCTCCGAGTGCCGCCGAGCGCTCTCCCGATATCGCCGCTCCTTCACCCTGCTTGTCTGGGTGCCGCCAGGCGCTTTCCCGAGCTCGCCGCACTACCACCGTGCGCCTCCTGGTGCCTCTGTACGTCCGGTCGACCCGACGCACGCTCATCCCGCTCCTCGGGGTGCCACCGGGCGCTCTCCCGAGCTCGTCGCGCTACCACCGTGCGCCTCCAGGTGCCGCTGTGCGTCCGGTCGACCCGACGCACGCTCATCCCGCTCCTCGGGGTGCCACCGGGCGCTCTCCCGAGCTCGTCGCGCTACCACCGTGCGCCTCCAGGTGCCGCTGTGCGTCCGGTCGACCCGACGCACGCTCATCCCGCTCCTCGGGGTGCCGCCGGACGCTCTCCCGAGCTCTTCGCGCTCCACCCTGCGCATGTGAGTGCCGCTGGGTGCTCTCGGGATCTCGCCGCGGTGCCACCGTGCGCCTCCGAGTGCCGCCGAGCGCTCTCCCGGTATCGCCACTCGTTGACCCCGCACGTCGGGGTGCCGCCAGGCGCTCTCCCGATATCGCCGCTCCTTCACCACGGTGCTCGGAGTGCGGCCGGGCGCTCTCCTCAGCTCGCAGCGGTACCACCGTGCGCCTCCGAGTGCCGCCGAGCGCTCTCCCGGTATTGCCACTCGTTGACCCCGCACGTCGGGGTGCCGCCACGCACTCTCCCGATATCGCCGCTCCTTCACCACGGTGCTCGGGGTGCCGCCGGGCGCTCTCCTCAGCTCGCAGCGGTACCACCGTGCGCCTCCGAGTGCCGCCGAGCGCTCTCCCGGTATTGCCACTCGTTGACCCCGCACGTCGGGGTGCCGCCAGGCGCTCTCCCGATATCGCCGCTCCTTCACCACAGTGCTCGGGGTGCCGCCGGGCGCTCTCCCGAGCTTGCCGCACTACCACCGTGCGCCTCCAGGTGCCGCTGTGCGTCCGGTCGACCCGACGCACGCTCATCCCGCTCCTCGGGGTGCTGCCGGGCGCTCTGCTGAGCTCTCCGCGCTACCACCGTGCGCCGGCAAGTGCCAGCGGGCACTCTCGGGATCTCGCCGTGGTACCACAGCGCGCCTCCGAGTGCCGCCGAGCGCTCTCCCGATATCGCTGCTCCTTCACCACAGTGCCTGGGGTGCCGCCGGGCGCACTGCCGAGCTCACAGCGGTACCACCGCGTGCCTCCGAGTGCCGCTGAACGCTCTCCCGATATCGCCGCTCCTTCACCCTGCTTGTCTGGGTGCCGCCGGGCGCTTTCCCGAGCTCGTCGCGCTACCACCGTGCGCCTCCAGGTGCCGCTGTGCGTCCGGTCGACCCGACGCACGCTCATCCCGCTCCTCGGGGTGCCGCCGGACGCTCTCCCGAGCTCTTCGCGCTCCACCCTGCGCATGTGAGTGCCGCTGGGTGCTCTCGGGATCTCGCCGCGGTACCACCGTGCGCCTCCGAGTGCCGCCGAGCGCTCTCCCGGTATCGCCACTCGTTGACCCCGCACGTCGGGGTGCCGCCAGGCGCTCTCCCGATATCGCCGCTCCTTCACCACGGTGCTCGGAGTGCCGCCGGGCGCTCTCCTGAGCTCGCAGCGGTACCACCGTGCGCCTCCGAGTGCCGCCGAGCGCTCTCCCGGTATTGCCACTCGTTGACCCCGCACGTCGGGGTGCCGCCACGCACTCTCCCGATATCGCCGCTCCTTCACCACAGTGCTCGGGGGTGCCGCCGGGCGCTCTCCTCAGCTCGCAGCGGTACCACCGTGCGCCTCCGAGTGCCGCCGAGCGCTCTCCCGGTATTGCCACTCGTTGACCCCGCACGTCGGGGTGCCGCCAGGTGCTCTCCCGATATCGCCGCTCCTTCACCACAGTGCTCGGGGTGCCGCCGGGCTCTTTCCCGAGCTCGCCGCACTACCACCGTGCGCCTCCTGGTGCCGCTGTGCGTCCGGTCGACCCTACGCACGCTCATCCCGCTCCTCAGGGTGCTGCCGGGCGCTCTGCTGAGCTCTCCGCGCTACCACTGTGCGCCGGCAAGTGCCAGCGGGCACTCTCGGGATCTCGCCGCGGTACCACCGCGTGCCTCCGAGTGCCGCTGAACGCTCTCCCGATATCGCCGCTCCTTCACCCTGCTTGTCTGGGTGCTGCCGGGCGCTTTCCCGAGCTTGCCGCACTACCACCGTGAGCCTCCAGGTGCCGCTGTGCGTCCGGTCGACCCGACGCACGCTCATCCCGCTCCTCGGGGTGCCACCGGGCGCTCTCCCGAGCTCGTCGCGCTACCACCGTGCGCCTCCAGGTGCCGCTGTGCGTCCGGTCGACCCGACGCACGCTCATCCCGCTCCTCGGGGTGCCACCGGGCGCTCTCCCGAGCTCGTCGCGCTACCACCGTGCGCCTCCAGGTGCCGCTGTGCGTCCGGTCGACCCGACGCACGCTCATCCCGCTCCTCGGGGTGCCGCCGGACGCTCTCCCGAGCTCGTCGCGCTCCACCCTGCGCATGTGAGTGCCGCTAGGTGCTCTCGGGATCTCGCCACGGTGCCACCGTGCGCCTCCGAGTGCCGCCGAGCGCTCTCCCGGTATCGCCACTCGTTGACCCCGCACGTCGGGGTGCCGCCAGGCGCTCTCCCGATATCGCCGCTCCTTCACCACGGTGCTCGGGGTGCTGCCGGGCGCTCTCCTGAGCTCGCAGCGGTACCACCGTGCGCCTCCGAGTGCCGCCGAGCGCTCTCCCGGTATCGCCACTCGTTGACCCCGCACGTCGGGGTGCCGCCAGGCGCTCTCCCGATATCGCCGCTCCTTCACCACAGTGCTCAGGGTGCCGCCGGGCGCTCTCCCGAGCTTGCCGCACTACCACCGTGCGCCTCCAGGTGCCGCTGTGCGTCCGGTCGACCCTACGCACGCTCATCCCGCTCCTCGGGGTGCTGCCGGGCGCTCTGCTGAGCTCTCCGCGCTACCACCGTGCGCCGGCAAGTGCCAGCGGGCACTCTCGGGATCTCGCCGTGGTACCACAGCGCGCCTCCGAGTGCCGCCGAGCGCTCTCCCGATATCGCTGCTCCTTCACCACAGTGCCTGGGGTGCCGCCGGGCGCACTGCCGAGCTCACAGCGGTACCACCGCGTGCCTCCGAGTGCCGCTGAACGCTCTCCCGATATCGCCGCTCCTTCACCCTGCTTGTCTGGGTGCCGCCGGGCGCTTTCCCGAGCTCGTCGCGCTACCACCGTGCGCCTCCAGGTGCCGCTGTGCGTCCGGTCGACCCGACGCACGCTCATCCCGCTCCTCGGGGTGCCGCCGGACGCTCTCCCGAGCTCTTCGCGCTCCACCCTGCGCATGTGAGTGCCGCTGGGTGCTCTCGGGATCTCGCCGCGGTACCACCGTGCGCCTCCGAGTGCCGCCGAGCGCTCTCCCGGTATCGCCACTCGTTGACCCCGCACGTCGGGGTGCCGCCAGGCGCTCTCCCGATATCGCCGCTCCTTCACCACGGTGCTCGGAGTGCCGCCGGGCGCTCTCCTGAGCTCGCAGCGGTACCACCGTGCGCCTCCGAGTGCCGCCGAGCGCTCTCCCGGTATTGCCACTCGTTGACCCCGCACGTCGGGGTGCCGCCACGCACTCTCCCGATATCGCCGCTCCTTCACCACAGTGCTCGGGGGTGCCGCCGGGCGCTCTCCTCAGCTCGCAGCGGTACCACCGTGCGCCTCCGAGTGCCGCCGAGCGCTCTCCCGGTATTGCCACTCGTTGACCCCGCACGTCGGGGTGCCGCCAGGTGCTCTCCCGATATCGCCGCTCCTTCACCACAGTGCTCGGGGTGCCGCCGGGCTCTTTCCCGAGCTCGCCGCACTACCACCGTGCGCCTCCTGGTGCCGCTGTGCGTCCGGTCGACCCTACGCACGCTCATCCCGCTCCTCAGGGTGCTGCCGGGCGCTCTGCTGAGCTCTCCGCGCTACCACTGTGCGCCGGCAAGTGCCAGCGGGCACTCTCGGGATCTCGCCGCGGTACCACCGCGTGCCTCCGAGTGCCGCTGAACGCTCTCCCGATATCGCCGCTCCTTCACCCTGCTTGTCTGGGTGCTGCCGGGCGCTTTCCCGAGCTTGCCGCACTACCACCGTGAGCCTCCAGGTGCCGCTGTGCGTCCGGTCGACCCGACGCACGCTCATCCCGCTCCTCGGGGTGCCACCGGGCGCTCTCCCGAGCTCGTCGCGCTACCACCGTGCGCCTCCAGGTGCCGCTGTGCGTCCGGTCGACCCGACGCACGCTCATCCCGCTCCTCGGGGTGCCACCGGGCGCTCTCCCGAGCTCGTCGCGCTACCACCGTGCGCCTCCAGGTGCCGCTGTGCGTCCGGTCGACCCGACGCACGCTCATCCCGCTCCTCGGGGTGCCGCCGGACGCTCTCCCGAGCTCGTCGCGCTCCACCCTGCGCATGTGAGTGCCGCTAGGTGCTCTCGGGATCTCGCCACGGTGCCACCGTGCGCCTCCGAGTGCCGCCGAGCGCTCTCCCGGTATCGCCACTCGTTGACCCCGCACGTCGGGGTGCCGCCAGGCGCTCTCCCGATATCGCCGCTCCTTCACCACGGTGCTCGGGGTGCTGCCGGGCGCTCTCCTGAGCTCGCAGCGGTACCACCGTGCGCCTCCGAGTGCCGCCGAGCGCTCTCCCGGTATCGCCACTCGTTGACCCCGCACGTCGGGGTGCCGCCAGGCGCTCTCCCGATATCGCCGCTCCTTCACCACAGTGCTCAGGGTGCCGCCGGGCGCTCTCCCGAGCTTGCCGCACTACCACCGTGCGCCTCCAGGTGCCGCTGTGCGTCCGGTCGACCCTACGCACGCTCATCCCGCTCCTCGGGGTGCTGCCGGGCGCTCTGCTGAGCTCTCCGCGTTACCACCGTGCGCCGGCAAGTGCCAGCGGGCACTCTCGGGATCTCGCCGTGGTACCACAGCGCGCCTCCGAGTGCCGCCGAGCGCTCTCCCGATATCGCTGCTCCTTCACCACAGTGCCTGGGGTGCCGCCGGGCGCACTGCCGAGCTCACAGCGGTACCACCGCGTGCCTCCGAGTGCCGCCGAGCGCTCTCCCGATATCGCCGCTCCTTCACCCTGCTTGTCTGGGTGCCGCCGGGCGCTTTCCCGAGCTTGCCGCACTACCACCGTGCGCCTCCAGGTGCCGCTGTGCGTCCGGTCGACCCGACGCACGCTCATCCCGCTCCTCGGGGTGCCGCCGGACGCTCTCCCGAGCTCTTCACGCTCCACCCTGCGCATGCGAGTGCCGCTGGGTGCTCTCGGGATCTTGCCGCGATACCGCAGCGCGCCTCCGAGTGCCGCCGAGCGCTCTCCCGATATCGCCGCTCCTTCACCCTGCTTGTCTGGGTGCCGCCGGGCGCTTTCCCGAGCTCGCCGCACTACCACCGTGCGCCTCCTGGTGCCGCTGTATGTCCGGTCGACCCGACGCACGCTCATCCCGCTCCTCGGGGTGCCACCGGGCGCTCTCCCGAGCTCGTCGCGCTACCACCGTGCGCCTCCAGGTGCCTCTGTGCGTCCGGTCGACCCAACGCACGCTCATCCCGCTCCTCGGGGTGCCGCCAGGCGCTCTCCCGATATCGCCGCTCCTTCACCACGGTGCTCGGGGTGCTGCCGGGCGCTCTCCTCAGCTCGCAGCGGTACCACCGTGCGCCTCCGAGTGCCGCCGAGCTCTCTCCCGGTATCGCCACTAGTTGACCCCGCACGTCGGGGTGCCGCCAGGCGCTCTCCCGATATCGCCGCTCCTTCACCACAGTGCTCGGGGTGCCGCCGGGCGCTCTCCCGAGCTTGCCGCACTACCACCGTGCGCCTCCAGGTGCCGCTGTGCGTCCGGTCGACCCTACGCACGCTCATCCCGCTCCTCGGGGTGCTGCCGGGCGCTCTGCTGAGCTCTCCGCGCTACCACCGTGCGCCGGCAAGTGCCAGCGGGCACTCTCGGGATCTCGCCGCGGTACCACAGCGCGCCTCCGAGTGCCGCCGAGCGCTCTCCCGATATCGCTGCTCCTTCACCCTGCTTGTCTGGGTGCCGCCGGGCGCTTTCCCGAGCTCGCCGCACTACCATCGTGCACCTCCTGGTGCCTCTGTACGTCCGGTCGACCCGACGCACACTCATCCCGCTCCTCGGGGTGCCACCAGGCGCTCTCCCGAGCTCGTCGCGCTACCACCGTGCGCCTCCAGGTGCCGCTGTGCGTCCGGTCGACCCGACGCACGCTCATCCCGCTCCTCGGGGTGCCGCCGGACGCTCTCCCGAGCTCTTCGCGCTCCACCCTGCGCATGTGAGTGCCGCTGGGTGCTCTCGGGATCTCGCCGCGGTGCCACCGTGCGCCTCCGAGTGCCGCCGAGCGCTCTCCCGGTATCGCCACTCGTTGACCCCGCACGTCGGGGTGCCGCCAGGCGCTCTCCCGATATCGCCGCTCCTTCACCACGGTGCTCGGGGTGCCGCCGGGCGTTCTCCTGAGCTCGCAGCGGTACCACTGTGCGCCTCCGAGTGCCGCCGAGCGCTCTCCCGGTATCGCCACTAGTTGACCCCGCACGTCGGGGTGCCGCCAGGCGCTCTCCCGATATCGCCGCTCCTTCACCACAGTGCTCGGGGTGCCGCCGGGCGCTCTCCCGAGCTTGCCGCACTACCACCGTGCGCCTCCAGGTGCCGCTGTGCGTCCGGTCGACCCTACGCACGCTCATCCCGCTCCTCGGGGTGCTGCCGGGCGCTCTGCTGAGCTCTCCGCGCTACCACCGTGCGCCGGCAAGTGCCAGCGGGCACTCTCGGGATCTCGCCGTGGTACCACAGCGCGCCTCCGAGTGCCGCCGAGCGCTCTCCCGATATCGCTGCTCCTTCACCACAGTGCCTGGGGTGCCGCCGGGCGCACTGCCGAGCTCACAGCGGTACCACCGCGTGCCTCCGAGTGCCGCTGAACGCTCTCCCGATATCGCCGCTCCTTCACCCTGCTTGTCTGGGTGCCGCCGGGCGCTTTCCCGAGCTCGTCGCGCTACCACCGTGCGCCTCCAGGTGCCGCTGTGCGTCCGGTCAACCCTACGCACGCTCATCCCGCTCCTCGGGGTGCCGCCGGACGCTCTCCCGAGCTCTTCGCGCTCCACCCTGCGCATGTGAGTGCCGCTGGGTGCTCTCGGGATCTTGCCGCCGTACCACCGTGCGCCTCCGAGTGCCGCCGAGCGCTCTCCCGATATCGCCGCTCCTTTGATTCAGAAAACGAACGGTTACAGTTTGTTAGTGCGGATGTATTACAATCTGGGAAAGAACAAAAGCTCGGGGCCCCAGAATTCCAAGATAAAGAAATGGCTTTTTGTATAAGATAGCGGGAGCAGCTGCATGCTAAGGAGGTACTGAGAAGGAACCTAACTGTCTGGGAAGGGTGTCCATCTGGTCAGGACAGGGGAGGAGATTTTTGATAATGTGTTCTTGGAAATAATTAGAATAGTAACGCCTTTAATTTTAATAACCTGCCCACCATAATGAATATGTATGCTTTTTACCATAAATGGACGCTTGCTTCACAAACCGGTGTACAAGTTTGGCGGAGAAATCCCCCTTGCACCCAGCGCTGCAATAAACATACCTGCTTTATAACTCTCTGCGAGTTGTAATCTTTGTTTTCGAGCGTCAATTTGGCACTCCAGATGGGACCCCCTCTGTCCGGCTGCGGGACCTGCTGAGGACGGGAGTCCTCTGGGCGCCCCCGAGATTTCTCGGAAGGACTCCCCAACTCATGCAGATCACCGCGGGGACAGACAAGGACCATCTCCTGCGGACCAGGTATGTTTTAGGCTTTCATGGGGGGGACCTGTAAGTCGTGAGGAGACGTCCTACGCGTGGTAAAGACTCGGTGTACTCGCCCCGGGGTATGCTCAAGCTTGGGCTAATGGTGTGGGATCCCTGGGTTTTGGGTTAGTGTGTAGAATTGTAATATTGTTGATTATTTAGTGTATTTGTCATAAGGTATCCCTACCGCGTTATTGTCTGTAATTGTTGTATGAGTGATTGAGACGCGGCACTGCTGCAGAGCGAGTGTGAAGTTCCGATCCGCGGTTCCGTGCTCTCCGCGATGAGAGCGGCCGGAAAAAAACGAAGCGTACAGACGAACGACTGTACAGAAGCATTGTGTAAATCTAATACTGAGAATATTAAGTGGCAGTGTCTGGGACATTCGGATAACTTTTGTGATCCTATTTTTGTCTTAAAGTGCTTTGCTTGTAATACAGCGGTTTGGGTAGATCGGGAGGACGATTTTTGGTGTCCACAGTGTGGTAGCTGGACTGAGTGGGAAAAGATCGAGCGGGCGGGAGAGTTGCAACAAATAATCTGTGGAGACATAGCCTACCCCTGGAGATAAAGGTAGCGACAGCGGCAGCGGGGGGGTAACACCTAAGTGACACACGGAGATCAGGATCGCCTCTGAACGAAGGGGGTAAGGGAACATAAAAAGGGCAAAAATCAAGGAAGTGAGATACTGAAAAGGAGTCCCCTAGGGTGTATTTTAGCACACTGGAAGGAGATCGGGGGCTCACCAGGTGGCAGCGTGGACAAGAAAACCTTAATTAAATATTGTAATCAAAGGTGGCCCCTTTACAAATTAGATGATCAGGAGAAATGGCCCTGAACGGGACTCTCAATTACAATAGTATACTACAATTAATGCTGTTCCTTAGAAAGGAAGGAAAGTGGGATGAAGTCACATATGCGGATATGTTTTTCACCCTTTGGAACCACCCAGAGTACCAACGGGACTGCGGGCTATTACCTCCACAAGACCCGATGGTACTAGCCTTAGAGAAAGAAAGACGAGGAGAAATGAAAGGTAATATAAAAAGATGTTGTTCAGCCTGTAGCATAGGGCAGAGATGCACAAAGCCTGAAAAGATTCGGGATCTTAAAGAAGACTATTTTCTTGACACTTACTTACCACCGGTTAGAGCAATAGAAGACCGTTGGGAGGGGGTAAGGGTTCCTCAAGAAGATAGAGAAACTGAAGCTGATTCCAAAACTGAATCCAAAACCCCACCTGACAGCCCTGTATCGTCCCGTACTCGGAAAAGGACAGAGCAAGCAGCGATTCAAGCACCCTTAAGGGAAGCCATGGGTCCGGACGGACTAGCCGTAATGATAAAAGTCCCTTTTTCCTCATTTGATTTAGAAACCTGGAAAAGTGTGGCAAAGAATTATCGGAATGATCCCGTAGGGGTTAATAGACATTTTCAGTCTCTGGTAAAGCAGCACAATCCTGACTGGAGTGATATCCAGTTATTATTAGATCACCTAACAGAAAATGAGAAACAACTGGTTTTAAAAACTGCTCACAATATAGCCACGGACCAACTGAAAGATTCAGGAAGGGACATTAAAGAACACTTCCCTTTGCAGAACCCTCACTGGAACCCAAACAGGACCACTCATTCAGAGGCGCTAGAAACTTACAGAGATGGGATTATAACAGGGATGGAGAGGGCTATCCCGAAAGCCATTAACTCGTCAATGCTGTATGCTGTAAGACGAGGGCCGAAGGAGAGTCCCTCGGAGTTTCTAGATAAATTACGAGATGCAATGAGACGCTACACCCCCTCGGACCCTGGATCAGAGATAGGAATCCAGCAGTTAGTGTCTCTCTTTTTAGGGCAGTCTGCCAACGATATCCGGTGGAAGCTGCAAAAACTGAGAACAACCGACAGCAGAAATCTAGAGACTCTGTTAGATGAGGCATGGAGAGTGTTTAACAACCGGGAGGATAAGAAAAGGGACAGACGGGCACTGGTGGTAGCAATACATGGGAGGGGGAAACGAAAGCAGGGAATTTTAGAAAACCATTAGAAAGAGATCAATGTGCATGGTGTAAGCAGAGAGGGCACTGGAAGAATGAGTGCCCAAAAAGACGAAAAGAAAAAATTCAGGCCCATTATAAAGAAGATTGACGGGGACCGGGGGAATCTACCCTAGCGGATCCACTGGTTACCCTAAGGCTAGGGAAAAAGCCACAAGAAATAGAATTTTGGTGGATAAAGGAGCAACATATTCGTTTTTAAATCAAGCTCTGACACCTATCGATACTGATTTTATAACATAACAGGAGCCACTGGCCGGAGCGAAAAGGCATATTTTCTCAAACCTCTTAAGTTCAAATTGGGAAAACAATTGGGGATACAAAAATTTTTATATCTGCCAAATTCGCCGAGACCCCTGATAGGGCGAGATTTATTAGAGCAATTGGGAACAGAAATTAAATTCAAAAAAGCGAAAATGGAACTCCGGATAAAAGAAGATCAACTAATTGAAATACTAAGTTTGGCCCTAATAGGAACTCCCATTTCTACAGGAGTGCCTGAGGAGATTAAAGCCCAAATTTATCAGAGGGACTGGGCCTCGGGAGTGCCGGGGAGAGCAAAAAATGCTTCCCCAATAGTGATAAAGCCTCAACAAGGAGCACGACCGGTGAGAGTTAAACCGAATCCCCTTAGAATAGAGGACAGGGAGGGGATCCGACCAACTATAGATCGGTTTATTGAGTATGGGCTGCTGAAAGAATGTGAATCAGAGTAAAACACTCCAATAATACCTGTTAAGATGGTAATGGATGGTAGCTAAGATATTAATTAGTTAAGATGGTAATTAGGATGGTAGCTATCGCATAGAGCAGGACCTCAGAGCTATCAACAGAATTGTTGAGGATTTGCATCCGGTAGTAGCAAATCCATACACTCTTCTAACTAAACTGGTACATGAATTGGCATGGTTTACCGTTTTGAACCTAAAGGATGCCTTTTTCTGCCTGCCTCTGCGCCCAGAGAGCCAACTTTTCTTCGCATTCGAATGGGAAAACCCAGACTCTGGAAGGAAAACACAGCTTACATGGACTGTGCTACCACAGGGCTTTAAAAATAGCCCAACACTTTTTGGAAATCAGCTAGCCAAAGACTTAGAACAGTGGAAACGCCCGCCTGGGACAGGAATGGTATTACAGTATGTGGACGATATGTTACTTGCCACTGACACCAGAGAAACATGCCTAGAATGGACTGTGAGCCTGTTAAATTTTCTTGGACTTAATGGCTATAAAGTTTCTCCACAGAAGGCGCAGATAGCCCAGCAGCAAGTGACCTATCTGGGATATGAAATAACCACAGGCCAACGGACACTGGGGAAGGAGAGGAAAGAGGTCATCTGCCAGACACCTCGACCACAGACGCCTAAGGAACTTCGAACCTTCCTGGGAATGACAGGATGGTGTCGTCTCTGGATATATAACTACGGACTTTTGGTAAAGCCTCTATACGAGTTATTAAAATCTGACTCAAAGAATATTATATGGAATAGGGAGGCAGACAAAGCCTTCCAGCAATTAAAAAAGAGGTTAATGGAAGCACCTGGCCTGGGATTACCTGACACTACTAAACCTTTCTGGTTGTTTTCCTATGAAAAGAAAGGAATGGCCTTAGGAGTCCTAGCCCAGAATTTGGGACCCTATCGAAGGGCGGTGGCATACTTCTCCAAAAACAGCTTGACGAAGTAAGTAAAGGGTGGCCTAGCTCTCTCCGAGCGGTGGCAGCAGTGGTAATAAATATCCAAGAGGCCCGTAAGTTCACCCTAGGCAAGAAAATCACAGTTATGGTATCACATACAGTCTCAGCAGTACTGGAAGTAAAAGGGGGGCATTGGCTTTCACCTCAGAGGTTTCTTATGTACCAGGCTATCCTGATAGAGCAAGATGATGTAGAAATAACGGTAACTAATATTGTCAATCCAGCCTCTTTCCTCAGCGGAACAGAAGGACAATCAGTGACCCAGGACTGCTTGGAAACAATCGAGGCGATGTACTCCAGCCGACCAGACCTGAAAGAAGAACCATTGGAGGATGCAGAGGATTCCTGGTTCACAGACGGGAGCGGCTTCATTCAACAGGGGATACGCAAAGCTGGCTATACGCAAAGCTACCACCACAGAGAAGGTAATAGAATCCAAGGCCCTGGCCCCAAATACATCAGCCCAAAAGGCTGAGATTATAGCACTAACCCGAACCCTGGAATTGGCCAAAGGAAAACGGGTAAGTATCTGGACAAACTCTAAATATGCTTTTGGGGTATTGCATGCTCACGGGGCGGTCTGGAGAGGAAGAGGACTCTTATCTACACAAGGGAAGCACATCAAACATGCTGAAGAAATTCTCAAACTCTTAGATGCAGTATTACCGCCTGCCAAATTGACTTAATAGCTATAAAGTTTCTTCACAGAAAGCACAGATAGCACAGCAACAAGTGACATTTTTCGTTATTATGGGCAGTGGTCATGGCAGAACATAGAAAATCCCATCGGGGAACAGAGGCACTTTACAGATACATGAACAGGCTAATATGTGCTCGAAATCTATACGCCACTGTCAAACAAGTCACTCAGCAGTGTGAGGTATGTTTACAGAACAACCCTAAGACAGGCCCCAGAGTCCAATTTGGCCAGATAGGGAAGGGAAACTAT
The DNA here is from genome assembly GCF_964106895.1 of Numenius arquata. Lineage (NCBI taxonomy): Eukaryota > Metazoa > Chordata > Aves > Charadriiformes > Scolopacidae > Numenius > Numenius arquata. The sequence goes on from NW_027415206.1 coordinate 36,536, forward strand.
CCGGGACAACAATGGCAAATTGATTTTTCAGAACTTCCAAGAAAAGGGTGTTTCGATACCTATTGGTGCTAACTGATACCTTTTCAGGATGGCCAGAGGCATTTCCCTGTCGAACCAACAAAACAAGAGAAGTGGTAAAAGCATTGTTGCATGAAATTATACTAAGGTTCGGGATTCCCGCAGTAATTTCCTCGGACCGAGGATCTCATTTCACTGCAAGGGTTCTTTCGAAAGTAAGCAGATTACTGGGTATAGACTGGCAACTTCACACCCCATACAACCCACGATCGAGTGGTCAAGTAGAAAAGATGAATCACTTGATCAAAACGCAAATTGTGAAACTAAGCCAGGAAGCTAACTTGGCCTGGCCTCAATCACTACCCTTAGCCCTTCTCAGGATAAGAACAAAACCCAGAAACAAAGAAGGTTTGAGCCCCTTTGAAATACTGTATGGGAGACCATATAGTGTACAAGACGGAATATCCACAGAGCTGGGGAATGAAATACTAACAGATTACCTGATAAATTTACAAAAACAGCTCCGAGAGGTAGAAAAACTGGTTCTGGGAACAAGAGGTCGTGGGCTGGATGGACCAGTACACGAGATCGAACCTGGGGACTACGTAAGTCTTTTACAGATTCACCACTGAAGCCAAAGTGGGAAGGTCCCTTCCAGGTACTGCTGACCACTCACACGGCCATAAAGATCAAGGAACAAGCCACTTGGATCCATTGGACTCACGTCAAGAGGGCTCCAGAACCCCAATGGACATCAACACAGACCGAACCCCTGAAGCTTCGCCTCCAACGAAAAGATGGACATTAGTAATATTAGTAGTCATCAACATGCCAGGACTTTGTGTTTCAGGGGGAGGGACACGGGATGTGAATACATATTCACGAAATCTGGAAACATTGGTAAGGGCTACTAATCTGTCAGACTGTTGGGTATGTTGGGTACCCTACCCAAATGAGAAATGAAATTGCCTCTATGTGGGGTGGCAGCAAGCAATTGGAACAATGCCAACGGAACCTGGCCTAAATTTTGGGCAAAAGGGGGGGAATGAGTCGAATGGGTATTGTGAGTACGATGATAATATCTACCCCTTAGGACCCAGATTTGATCTACAACTGTTGAAAGAAGAGTTTGTGCTATTAATTAGCAATAACAATTGTGCATGGGAACACGGGGAACATAGACACAGTGGGCCGGTGAGTAAGACAAGAACTTGGGGATGGAGCAAGTACTGGATTAATAAGACAACTGTTGATGTGGGAAGTTGGGATCTAACAGGGATAAGGGTAACATAGATTGACTTTTGCGACAAAACACAACTAGTTGCATATAAAAGTAGTGGTATTTCCGAAGGAGAAGGATATTCCTGGGAGTATGGATGGTACCAGGCGGGGAAATTTTTAGGTGCGAATTTGATGGCAACTATTGGACCCTGTAAGTTATGTAAAGGGTATTGGTTGTTGTGTGGAGATGGATATAGTAGAAAACAGCTGCCCGGAGGATGGAAGGGAACTTGCACGATAGGCTATCTAACTAGCCAGGATACGGTGTTTAATCAGTCTGAATTCCCCTCAGGAATGCTGAGAACACCTTGGAGGAGAATTCGGGGAGTGGAAAACCCTCTAGTGACGAGGGGAACAAGGTTCCACAGCTTTGTAAGATGGTTTATACCGTTCCTGGGCGTCAGTGAATTCGAAAAGGCAATTGTGAACATATCGGCCATAATAGAAGTGCTCGAGAAATCTACAATGGATGCTATACAAGCACTTCAACAAGAAGTCCAGTCATTAGCAAATGTGGTGGGACAAAACAGAATGGCAAAATACTTATTAACCTGGAAAGAAGGAGGTTTATGTGCAGTGATTAATCAAAGCTGTTGTTCATATGTAAACCAGAATGGGAGAGTAGAGAAAGACTTACAAAATCTCATAGCTAAAACTCAGATTTTGCATTTGACTGCGCAAGATGACACCACATTCGGGTTTTCTGATCTTTGGGAAAAGTTAACCTCGTGGTTACCTAACTTTGCTTGGCTTAAGCGACTGTTTATCCTTCTAATAGCAATACTTATGTAAGGAACTTTAGTGTGTGCATTAATTAGATGTCTTATGTGTTGTACCGGGGGGCCAAAGACGAATACATTCAATGGAAGAAGCATCAGCTCCGTGAACGAGTGGAATCTGGGAAGTATTTTAGAAATCAGAAGGGGAGAGAGAATATGTTATATGTGATTGTAAAAGAATTTACAAAGTTGAAAGAAAAGGGGGGACTTGATTCAGAAAACGAACGGTTACAGTTTGTTAGTGCGGATGTATTACAATCTGGGAAAGAACAAAAGCTCGGGGCCCCAGCATTCCAAGATAAAGAAATGGCCTTGTGTATAAGATAGCGGGAGCAGCTGCATGCTAAGGAGGTGCTGAGAAGGAACCTAACTGTCTGGGAAAGGTGTCCATCTGGTCAGGACAGGGGAGGAGATTTTGATAATGAGATCTTGGAAATAATTAGAATAGTAACGCCTTTAACTATAACAACCTGACCACCATAATGAATATGAATGCTTTTCACCATAAATGGACGCTTGCTTCACAAATCGGTGTACAAGTTTGGCGGAGAAATCCCCCTTGCAACAAGCGCCGGAATTAACATACCTGCTTTATAACTCTCTGCGAGTTGTAATGTTTGTTTCCGCGCGTCACCTTCACCACGGTGCTCGGGGTGCCGCCGGGAGATCAGCCGCGCTCGCAGCGGTACCACCGCGCGCCTCCGAGTGCCGCTGAGCGCTCTCCCGATATCGCCGCTCCGTCACCCCGGCTTTAAGAGTGCCGCCGGGCGCTCTGCCGAGCTCGCCGCACTACCATTGTGCTCATCCCAGTGCCGCCGAGCGCTCTCCCGGTATCAACACTCGTTGACCATGCGCGTCCGGTTGCAGCCAGGCGCTCTCCCGAGCTCGACGCGCTACCACCCAGCGCCGGCGAGTGCCACCGGGAAAACTACAGATTCTGGAGGGCCCTAGGGAACACCACAGGCCCCTACGGAACCCTACACAACTCTCCGGAAACATATGGCACCCTACAAGCTCCTACCAACCCCTGCGGGCACTTACATAACCCTACAGGTCCCTACGGAAATCTATGGGACTCTACGGGCCCCTAGGGAACCCTTCAGATTTCGACGGAACCCTACCAGCCCCTCTGGAACCCTACAGAATACTCCAGGACCCGACAGCACTCTACAAGACCCTTAGCAACACAACGGAACCTCACTAAAACCCTATGGGCTCCTACAGAACACTGCAGGTGCCTACGGAACCCTAGAGACCCCTACGGAACCCTACAGACACCTGCGGGCACTTACGGAACCCTGCAGGCCCCTACGGAACCCTACAGGTCCATACAGAACCCCACAGGGCCCTACGGAACTTTACCAGCCACTACGGAACTCTATGGGCCCCTACGGAACCCTGCAGAACCCTCCAGAACCTTACAGAATCCCACAGACTCCTACAGACTTCTGCGGGCACTTAAACAACCCTACAGGCCCCTACGGAAATCTACGGGACTCTATGGGCCCCTAGGGAACCCTACAGATTTCGACGGAACCCTACGAGCCCCTCTGGAACCCTACAGAGTCCCGAGCTCTGGAACCATTGTTCGAGCTCGCCGTTGTACCAGCGTGCACCTCTGCGTGTTGCTGCGTGTCCTCCCGACCACGCCGATTCATCACCCCGCTCTTCAGGGTGATGCGGGGCTCTCCCGAGCTCGCCGCGCTACTACCGTGCTCCTCCAGGTCTCGCAGTGCGCCTTCCGACTGCTCCGTATATACACCCCGCTCGGCAGGGTGCCTCCGGGCGCTCTGCCGAGCTTGCTGCGCTACCGCTCTGCGCCTCCGGGTGTCGCTGCGCATCCTCCCAACCCCGACGCACCCTCATCCCACCCCTCCGGGTGCCGTCGGGCGCCAACTCGATCCCGCCGAGCCTTAACCCACCCCTCGGGATGGTGACGGGTGCACGTCCCACCTGCCCGAGCCGCTCCCCCCGCCCTTCGGGGTGCCGACGAGTCCTCGTCCGACTCACCCGTGCCCTCAGCGCGCTCTTCGGGGTGCAACCGGGCACTGTCCGAGCTCACCACGCTACCACCCTGCGCCTCCGGCTGTCGCTCCGCCTCCTCCCGACCACACCGATCCTTCACCCCGCTCTTCGGGGTGCTGCGGGGCTCTTCCGAGCTCGCCGCGCTCCACCCTGCGCATGTGAGTGCCGCTGGGTGCTCTCGGGATCTCGCCGCGGTACCACCGTGCGCCTCCGAGTGCCGCCGAGCGCTCTCCCGGTATCGCCACTCGTTGACCCCGCACGTCGGGGTGCCGCCACGCACTCTCCCGATATCGCCGCTCCTTCACCACGGTGCTCGGGGTGCCGCCGGGCGCTCTCCTCAGCTCGCAGCGGTACCACCGTGCGCCTCCGAGTGCCGCCGAGCGCTCTCCTGGTATTGCCACTCGTTGACCCCGCACGTCGGGGTGCCGCCAGGCGCTCTCCCGATATCGCCGCTCCTTCACCACAGTGCTCGGGGTGCCGCCGGGCGCTCTCCCGAGCTTGCCGCACTACCACCGTGCGCCTCCAGGTGCCGCTGTGCGTCCGGTCGACCCGACGCACGCTCATCCCGCTCCTTGGGGTGCTGCCGGGCGCTCTGCTGAGCTCTCCGCGCTACCACCGTGCGCCGGCAAGTGCCAGCGGGCACTCTCGGGATCTCGCCGCGGTACCACAGCGCGCCTCCGAGTGCCGCCGAGCGCTCTCCCGATATCGCTGCTCCTTCACCACAGTGCCTGGGGTGCCGCCGGGCGCACTGCCGAGCTCACAGCGGTACCACCGCGTGCCTCCGAGTGCCGCTGAACGCTCTCCCGATATCGCAGCTCCTTCACCCTGCTTGTCTGGGTGCCGCCGGGCGCTTTCCCGAGCTCGTCGCGCTCCACCCTGCGCATGCGAGTGCCGCTGGGTGCTCTCGGGATCTCGCCGCGGTACCACCGCGCGCCTCCGAGTGCCGCCGAGCGCTCTCCCGATATCGCCGCTCCTTCACCCTGCTTGTCTGGGTGCCGCCGGGCGCTTTCCCGAGCTCGTCGCGCTACCACCGTGCGCCTCCAGGTGCCGCTGTGCGTCCGGTCGACCCGACGCACGCTCATCCCGCTCCTCGGGGTTCCGCCGGACGCTCTCCCGAGCTCTTCGCGCTCCACCCTGCGCATGTGAGTGCCGCTGGGTGCTCTCGGGATCTCGCCGCGGTACCACCGTGCGCCTCCGAGTGCCGCCGAGCGCTCTCCCGGTATCGCCACTCGTTGACCCCGCACGTCGGGGTGCCGCCAGGCGCTCTCCCGATATCGCCGCTCCTTCACCACGGTGCTCGGAGTGCCGCCGGGCGCTCTCCTGAGCTCGCAGCGGTACCACCGTGCGCCTCCGAGTGCCGCCGAGCGCTCTCCCGGTATTGCCACTCGTTGACCCCGCACGTCGGGGTGCCGCCACGCACTCTCCCGATATCGCCGCTCCTTCACCACAGTGCTCGGGGGTGCCGCCGGGCGCTCTCCTCAGCTCGCAGCGGTACCACCGTGCGCCTCCGAGTGCCGCCGAGCGCTCTCCCGGTATTGCCACTCGTTGACCCCGCACGTCGGGGTGCCGCCAGGTGCTCTCCCGATATCGCCGCTCCTTCACCACAGTGCTCGGGGTGCCGCCGGGCTCTTTCCCGAGCTCGCCGCACTACCACCGTGCGCCTCCTGGTGCCGCTGTGCGTCCGGTCGACCCTACGCACGCTCATCCCGCTCCTCAGGGTGCTGCCGGGCGCTCTGCTGAGCTCTCCGCGCTACCACTGTGCGCCGGCAAGTGCCAGCGGGCACTCTCGGGATCTCGCCGCGGTACCACCGCGTGCCTCCGAGTGCCGCTGAACGCTCTCCCGATATCGCCGCTCCTTCACCCTGCTTGTCTGGGTGCTGCCGGGCGCTTTCCCGAGCTTGCCGCACTACCACCGTGAGCCTCCAGGTGCCGCTGTGCGTCCGGTCGACCCGACGCACGCTCATCCCGCTCCTCGGGGTGCCACCGGGCGCTCTCCCGAGCTCGTCGCGCTACCACCGTGCGCCTCCAGGTGCCGCTGTGCGTCCGGTCGACCCGACGCACGCTCATCCCGCTCCTCGGGGTGCCACCGGGCGCTCTCCCGAGCTCGTCGCGCTACCACCGTGCGCCTCCAGGTGCCGCTGTGCGTCCGGTCGACCCGACGCACGCTCATCCCGCTCCTCGGGGTGCCGCCGGACGCTCTCCCGAGCTCGTCGCGCTCCACCCTGCGCATGTGAGTGCCGCTAGGTGCTCTCGGGATCTCGCCACGGTGCCACCGTGCGCCTCCGAGTGCCGCCGAGCGCTCTCCCGGTATCGCCACTCGTTGACCCCGCACGTCGGGGTGCCGCCAGGCGCTCTCCCGATATCGCCGCTCCTTCACCACGGTGCTCGGGGTGCTGCCGGGCGCTCTCCTCAGCTCGCAGCGGTACCACCGTGCGCCTCCGAGTGCCGCCGAGCGCTCTCCCGGTATCGCCACTCGTTGACCCCGCACGTCGGGGTGCCGCCAGGCGCTCTCCCGATATCGCCGCTCCTTCACCACAGTGCTCAGGGTGCCGCCGGGCGCTCTCCCGAGCTTGCCGCACTACCACCGTGCGCCTCCAGGTGCCGCTGTGCGTCCGGTCGACCCTACGCACGCTCATCCCGCTCCTCGGGGTGCTGCCGGGCGCTCTGCTGAGCTCTCCGCGTTACCACCGTGCGCCGGCAAGTGCCAGCGGGCACTCTCGGGATCTCGCCGTGGTACCACAGCGCGCCTCCGAGTGCCGCCGAGCGCTCTCCCGATATCGCTGCTCCTTCACCACAGTGCCTGGGGTGCCGCCGGGCGCACTGCCGAGCTCACAGCGGTACCACCGCGTGCCTCCGAGTGCCGCCGAGCGCTCTCCCGATATCGCCGCTCCTTCACCCTGCTTGTCTGGGTGCCGCCGGGCGCTTTCCCGAGCTTGCCGCACTACCACCGTGCGCCTCCAGGTGCCGCTGTGCGTCCGGTCGACCCGACGCACGCTCATCCCGCTCCTCGGGGTGCCGCCGGACGCTCTCCCGAGCTCTTCACGCTCCACCCTGCGCATGCGAGTGCCGCTGGGTGCTCTCGGGATCTTGCCGCGATACCGCAGCGCGCCTCCGAGTGCCGCCGAGCGCTCTCCCGATATCGCCGCTCCTTCACCCTGCTTGTCTGGGTGCCGCCGGGCGCTTTCCCGAGCTCGCCGCACTACCACCGTGCGCCTCCTGGTGCCGCTGTATGTCCGGTCGACCCGACGCACGCTCATCCCGCTCCTCGGGGTGCCACCGGGCGCTCTCCCGAGCTCGTCGCGCTACCACCGTGCGCCTCCAGGTGCCTCTGTGCGTCCGGTCGACCCAACGCACGCTCATCCCGCTCCTCGGGGTGCCGCCAGGCGCTCTCCCGATATCGCCGCTCCTTCACCACGGTGCTCGGGGTGCTGCCGGGCGCTCTCCTCAGCTCGCAGCGGTACCACCGTGCGCCTCCGAGTGCCGCCGAGCTCTCTCCCGGTATCGCCACTAGTTGACCCCGCACGTCAGGGTGCCGCCAGGCGCTCTCCCGATATCGCCGCTCCTTCACCACAGTGCTCGGGGTGCCGCCGGGCGCTCTCCCGAGCTTGCCGCACTACCACCGTGCGCCTCCAGGTGCCGCTGTGCGTCCGGTCGACCCTACGCACGCTCATCCCGCTCCTCGGGGTGCTGCCGGGCGCTCTGCTGAGCTCTCCGCGTTACCACCGTGCGCCGGCAAGTGCCAGCGGGCACTCTCGGGATCTCGCCGCGGTACCACAGCGCGCCTCCGAGTGCCGCCGAGCGCTCTCCCGATATCGCTGCTCCTTCACCCTGCTTGTCTGGGTGCCGCCGGGCGCTTTCCCGAGCTCGCCGCACTACCATCGTGCACCTCCTGGTGCCTCTGTACGTCCGGTCGACCCGACGCACACTCATCCCGCTCCTCGGGGTGCCACCAGGCGCTCTCCCGAGCTCGTCGCGCTACCACCGTGCGCCTCCAGGTGCCGCTGTGCGTCCGGTCGACCCGACGCACGCTCATCCCGCTCCTCGGGGTGCCGCCGGACGCTCTCCCGAGCTCTTCGCGCTCCACCCTGCGCATGTGAGTGCCGCTGGGTGCTCTCGGGATCTCGCCGCGGTGCCACCGTGCGCCTCCGAGTGCCGCCGAGCGCTCTCCCGGTATCGCCACTCGTTGACCCCGCACGTCGGGGTGCCGCCAGGCGCTCTCCCGATATCGCCGCTCCTTCACCACGGTGCTCGGGGTGCCGCCGGGCGTTCTCCTGAGCTCGCAGCGGTACCACTGTGCGCCTCCGAGTGCCGCCGAGCGCTCTCCCGGTATCGCCACTAGTTGACCCCGCACGTCGGGGTGCCGCCAGGCGCTCTCCCGATATCGCCGCTCCTTCACCACAGTGCTCGGGGTGCCGCCGGGCGCTCTCCCGAGCTTGCCGCACTACCACCGTGCGCCTCCAGGTGCCGCTGTGCGTCCGGTCGACCCTACGCACGCTCATCCCGCTCCTCGGGGTGCTGCCGGGCGCTCTGCTGAGCTCTCCGCGCTACCACCGTGCGCCGGCAAGTGCCAGCGGGCACTCTCGGGATCTCGCCGTGGTACCACAGCGCGCCTCCGAGTGCCGCCGAGCGCTCTCCCGATATCGCTGCTCCTTCACCACAGTGCCTGGGGTGCCGCCGGGCGCACTGCCGAGCTCACAGCGGTACCACCGCGTGCCTCCGAGTGCCGCTGAACGCTCTCCCGATATCGCCGCTCCTTCACCCTGCTTGTCTGGGTGCCGCCGGGCGCTTTCCCGAGCTCGTCGCGCTACCACCGTGCGCCTCCAGGTGCCGCTGTGCGTCCGGTCAACCCTACGCACGCTCATCCCGCTCCTCGGGGTGCCGCCGGACGCTCTCCCGAGCTCTTCGCGCTCCACCCTGCGCATGTGAGTGCCGCTGGGTGCTCTCGGGATCTTGCCGCCGTACCACCGTGCGCCTCCGAGTGCCGCCGAGCGCTCTCCCGATATCGCCGCTCCTTTGATTCAGAAAACGAACGGTTACAGTTTGTTAGTGCGGATGTATTACAATCTGGGAAAGAACAAAAGCTCGGGGCCCCAGAATTCCAAGATAAAGAAATGGCTTTTTGTATAAGATAGCGGGAGCAGCTGCATGCTAAGGAGGTACTGAGAAGGAACCTAACTGTCTGGGAAGGGTGTCCATCTGGTCAGGACAGGGGAGGAGATTTTTGATAATGTGTTCTTGGAAATAATTAGAATAGTAACGCCTTTAATTTTAATAACCTGCCCACCATAATGAATATGTATGCTTTTTACCATAAATGGACGCTTGCTTCACAAACCGGTGTACAAGTTTGGCGGAGAAATCCCCCTTGCACCCAGCGCTGCAATAAACATACCTGCTTTATAACTCTCTGCGAGTTGTAATCTTTGTTTTCGAGCGTCAATTTGGCACTCCAGATGGGACCCCCTCTGTCCGGCTGCGGGACCTGCTGAGGACGGGAGTCCTCTGGGCGCCCCCGAGATTTCTCGGAAGGACTCCCCAACTCATGCAGATCACCGCGGGGACAGACAAGGACCATCTCCTGCGGACCAGGTATGTTTTAGGCTTTCATGGGGGGGACCTGTAAGTCGTGAGGAGACGTCCTACGCGTGGTAAAGACTCGGTGTACTCGCCCCGGGGTATGCTCAAGCTTGGGCTAATGGTGTGGGATCCCTGGGTTTTGGGTTAGTGTGTAGAATTGTAATATTGTTGATTATTTAGTGTATTTGTCATAAGGTATCCCTACCGCGTTATTGTCTGTAATTGTTGTATGAGTGATTGAGACGCGGCACTGCTGCAGAGCGAGTGTGAAGTTCCGATCCGCGGTTCCGTGCTCTCCGCGATGAGAGCGGCCGGAAAAAAACGAAGCGTACAGACGAACGACTGTACAGAAGCATTGTGTAAATCTAATACTGAGAATATTAAGTGGCAGTGTCTGGGACATTCGGATAACTTTTGTGATCCTATTTTTGTCTTAAAGTGCTTTGCTTGTAATACAGCGGTTTGGGTAGATCGGGAGGACGATTTTTGGTGTCCACAGTGTGGTAGCTGGACTGAGTGGGAAAAGATCGAGCGGGCGGGAGAGTTGCAACAAATAATCTGTGGAGACATAGCCTACCCCTGGAGATAAAGGTAGCGACAGCGGCAGCGGGGGGGTAACACCTAAGTGACACACGGAGATCAGGATCGCCTCTGAACGAAGGGGGTAAGGGAACATAAAAAGGGCAAAAATCAAGGAAGTGAGATACTGAAAAGGAGTCCCCTAGGGTGTATTTTAGCACACTGGAAGGAGATCGGGGGCTCACCAGGTGGCAGCGTGGACAAGAAAACCTTAATTAAATATTGTAATCAAAGGTGGCCCCTTTACAAATTAGATGATCAGGAGAAATGGCCCTGAACGGGACTCTCAATTACAATAGTATACTACAATTAATGCTGTTCCTTAGAAAGGAAGGAAAGTGGGATGAAGTCACATATGCGGATATGTTTTTCACCCTTTGGAACCACCCAGAGTACCAACGGGACTGCGGGCTATTACCTCCACAAGACCCGATGGTACTAGCCTTAGAGAAAGAAAGACGAGGAGAAATGAAAGGTAATATAAAAAGATGTTGTTCAGCCTGTAGCATAGGGCAGAGATGCACAAAGCCTGAAAAGATTCGGGATCTTAAAGAAGACTATTTTCTTGACACTTACTTACCACCGGTTAGAGCAATAGAAGACCGTTGGGAGGGGGTAAGGGTTCCTCAAGAAGATAGAGAAACTGAAGCTGATTCCAAAACTGAATCCAAAACCCCACCTGACAGCCCTGTATCGTCCCGTACTCGGAAAAGGACAGAGCAAGCAGCGATTCAAGCACCCTTAAGGGAAGCCATGGGTCCGGACGGACTAGCCGTAATGATAAAAGTCCCTTTTTCCTCATTTGATTTAGAAACCTGGAAAAGTGTGGCAAAGAATTATCGGAATGATCCCGTAGGGGTTAATAGACATTTTCAGTCTCTGGTAAAGCAGCACAATCCTGACTGGAGTGATATCCAGTTATTATTAGATCACCTAACAGAAAATGAGAAACAACTGGTTTTAAAAACTGCTCACAATATAGCCACGGACCAACTGAAAGATTCAGGAAGGGACATTAAAGAACACTTCCCTTTGCAGAACCCTCACTGGAACCCAAACAGGACCACTCATTCAGAGGCGCTAGAAACTTACAGAGATGGGATTATAACAGGGATGGAGAGGGCTATCCCGAAAGCCATTAACTCGTCAATGCTGTATGCTGTAAGACGAGGGCCGAAGGAGAGTCCCTCGGAGTTTCTAGATAAATTACGAGATGCAATGAGACGCTACACCCCCTCGGACCCTGGATCAGAGATAGGAATCCAGCAGTTAGTGTCTCTCTTTTTAGGGCAGTCTGCCAACGATATCCGGTGGAAGCTGCAAAAACTGAGAACAACCGACAGCAGAAATCTAGAGACTCTGTTAGATGAGGCATGGAGAGTGTTTAACAACCGGGAGGATAAGAAAAGGGACAGACGGGCACTGGTGGTAGCAATACATGGGAGGGGGAAACGAAAGCAGGGAATTTTAGAAAACCATTAGAAAGAGATCAATGTGCATGGTGTAAGCAGAGAGGGCACTGGAAGAATGAGTGCCCAAAAAGACGAAAAGAAAAAATTCAGGCCCATTATAAAGAAGATTGACGGGGACCGGGGGAATCTACCCTAGCGGATCCACTGGTTACCCTAAGGCTAGGGAAAAAGCCACAAGAAATAGAATTTTGGTGGATAAAGGAGCAACATATTCGTTTTTAAATCAAGCTCTGACACCTATCGATACTGATTTTATAACATAACAGGAGCCACTGGCCGGAGCGAAAAGGCATATTTTCTCAAACCTCTTAAGTTCAAATTGGGAAAACAATTGGGGATACAAAAATTTTTATATCTGCCAAATTCGCCGAGACCCCTGATAGGGCGAGATTTATTAGAGCAATTGGGAACAGAAATTAAATTCAAAAAAGCGAAAATGGAACTCCGGATAAAAGAAGATCAACTAATTGAAATACTAAGTTTGGCCCTAATAGGAACTCCCATTTCTACAGGAGTGCCTGAGGAGATTAAAGCCCAAATTTATCAGAGGGACTGGGCCTCGGGAGTGCCGGGGAGAGCAAAAAATGCTTCCCCAATAGTGATAAAGCCTCAACAAGGAGCACGACCGGTGAGAGTTAAACCGAATCCCCTTAGAATAGAGGACAGGGAGGGGATCCGACCAACTATAGATCGGTTTATTGAGTATGGGCTGCTGAAAGAATGTGAATCAGAGTAAAACACTCCAATAATACCTGTTAAGATGGTAATGGATGGTAGCTAAGATATTAATTAGTTAAGATGGTAATTAGGATGGTAGCTATCGCATAGAGCAGGACCTCAGAGCTATCAACAGAATTGTTGAGGATTTGCATCCGGTAGTAGCAAATCCATACACTCTTCTAACTAAACTGGTACATGAATTGGCATGGTTTACCGTTTTGAACCTAAAGGATGCCTTTTTCTGCCTGCCTCTGCGCCCAGAGAGCCAACTTTTCTTCGCATTCGAATGGGAAAACCCAGACTCTGGAAGGAAAACACAGCTTACATGGACTGTGCTACCACAGGGCTTTAAAAATAGCCCAACACTTTTTGGAAATCAGCTAGCCAAAGACTTAGAACAGTGGAAACGCCCGCCTGGGACAGGAATGGTATTACAGTATGTGGACGATATGTTACTTGCCACTGACACCAGAGAAACATGCCTAGAATGGACTGTGAGCCTGTTAAATTTTCTTGGACTTAATGGCTATAAAGTTTCTCCACAGAAGGCGCAGATAGCCCAGCAGCAAGTGACCTATCTGGGATATGAAATAACCACAGGCCAACGGACACTGGGGAAGGAGAGGAAAGAGGTCATCTGCCAGACACCTCGACCACAGACGCCTAAGGAACTTCGAACCTTCCTGGGAATGACAGGATGGTGTCGTCTCTGGATATATAACTACGGACTTTTGGTAAAGCCTCTATACGAGTTATTAAAATCTGACTCAAAGAATATTATATGGAATAGGGAGGCAGACAAAGCCTTCCAGCAATTAAAAAAGAGGTTAATGGAAGCACCTGGCCTGGGATTACCTGACACTACTAAACCTTTCTGGTTGTTTTCCTATGAAAAGAAAGGAATGGCCTTAGGAGTCCTAGCCCAGAATTTGGGACCCTATCGAAGGGCGGTGGCATACTTCTCCAAAAACAGCTTGACGAAGTAAGTAAAGGGTGGCCTAGCTCTCTCCGAGCGGTGGCAGCAGTGGTAATAAATATCCAAGAGGCCCGTAAGTTCACCCTAGGCAAGAAAATCACAGTTATGGTATCACATACAGTCTCAGCAGTACTGGAAGTAAAAGGGGGGCATTGGCTTTCACCTCAGAGGTTTCTTATGTACCAGGCTATCCTGATAGAGCAAGATGATGTAGAAATAACGGTAACTAATATTGTCAATCCAGCCTCTTTCCTCAGCGGAACAGAAGGACAATCAGTGACCCAGGACTGCTTGGAAACAATCGAGGCGATGTACTCCAGCCGACCAGACCTGAAAGAAGAACCATTGGAGGATGCAGAGGATTCCTGGTTCACAGACGGGAGCGGCTTCATTCAACAGGGGATACGCAAAGCTGGCTATACGCAAAGCTACCACCACAGAGAAGGTAATAGAATCCAAGGCCCTGGCCCCAGATACATCAGCCCAAAAGGCTGAGATTATAGCACTAACCCGAACCCTGGAATTGGCCAAAGGAAAACGGGTAAGTATCTGGACAAACTCTAAATATGCTTTTGGGGTATTGCATGCTCACGGGGCGGTCTGGAGAGGAAGAGGACTCTTATCTACACAAGGGAAGCACATCAAACATGCTGAAGAAATTCTCAAACTCTTAGATGCAGTATTACCGCCTGCCAAATTGACTTAATAGCTATAAAGTTTCTTCACAGAAAGCACAGATAGCACAGCAACAAGTGACATTTTTCGTTATTATGGGCAGTGGTCATGGCAGAACATAGAAAATCCCATCGGGGAACAGAGGCACTTTACAGATACATGAACAGGCTAATATGTGCTCGAAATCTATACGCCACTGTCAAACAAGTCACTCAGCAGTGTGAGGTATGTTTACAGAACAACCCTAAGACAGGCCCCAGAGTCCAATTTGGCCAGATAGGGAAGGGAAACTATCCGGGACAACAATGGCAAATTGATTTTTCAGAACTTCCAAGAAAAGGGTGTTTCGATACCTATTGGTGCTAACTGATACCTTTTCAGGATGGCCAGAGGCATTTCCCTGTCGAACCAACAAAACAAGAGAAGTGGTAAAAGCATTGTTGCATGAAATTATACTAAGGTTCGGGATTCCCGCAGTAATTTCCTCGGACCGAGGATCTCATTTCACTGCAAGGGTTCTTTCGAAAGTAAGCAGATTACTGGGTATAGACTGGCAACTTCACACCCCATACAACCCACGATCGAGTGGTCAAGTAGAAAAGATGAATCACTTGATCAAAACGCAAATTGTGAAACTAAGCCAGGAAGCTAACTTGGCCTGGCCTCAATCACTACCCTTAGCCCTTCTCAGGATAAGAACAAAACCCAGAAACAAAGAAGGTTTGAGCCCCTTTGAAATACTGTATGGGAGACCATATAGTGTACAAGACGGAATATCCACAGAGCTGGGGAATGAAATACTAACAGATTACCTGATAAATTTACAAAAACAGCTCCGAGAGGTAGAAAAACTGGTTCTGGGAACAAGAGGTCGTGGGCTGGATGGACCAGTACACGAGATCGAACCTGGGGACTACGTAAGTCTTTTACAGATTCACCACTGAAGCCAAAGTGGGAAGGTCCCTTCCAGGTACTGCTGACCACTCACACGGCCATAAAGATCAAGGAACAAGCCACTTGGATCCATTGGACTCACGTCAAGAGGGCTCCAGAACCCCAATGGACATCAACACAGACCGAACCCCTGAAGCTTCGCCTCCAACGAAAAGATGGACATTAGTAATATTAGTAGTCATCAACATGCCAGGACTTTGTGTTTCAGGGGGAGGGACACGGGATGTGAATACATATTCACGAAATCTGGAAACATTGGTAAGGGCTACTAATCTGTCAGACTGTTGGGTATGTTGGGTACCCTACCCAAATGAGAAATGAAATTGCCTCTATGTGGGGTGGCAGCAAGCAATTGGAACAATGCCAACGGAACCTGGCCTAAATTTTGGGCAAAAGGGGGGGAATGAGTCGAATGGGTATTGTGAGTACGATGATAATATCTACCCCTTAGGACCCAGATTTGATCTACAACTGTTGAAAGAAGAGTTTGTGCTATTAATTAGCAATAACAATTGTGCATGGGAACACGGGGAACATAGACACAGTGGGCCGGTGAGTAAGACAAGAACTTGGGGATGGAGCAAGTACTGGATTAATAAGACAACTGTTGATGTGGGAAGTTGGGATCTAACAGGGATAAGGGTAACATAGATTGACTTTTGCGACAAAACACAACTAGTTGCATATAAAAGTAGTGGTATTTCCGAAGGAGAAGGATATTCCTGGGAGTATGGATGGTACCAGGCGGGGAAATTTTTAGGTGCGAATTTGATGGCAACTATTGGACCCTGTAAGTTATGTAAAGGGTATTGGTTGTTGTGTGGAGATGGATATAGTAGAAAACAGCTGCCCGGAGGATGGAAGGGAACTTGCACGATAGGCTATCTAACTAGCCAGGATACGGTGTTTAATCAGTCTGAATTCCCCTCAGGAATGCTGAGAACACCTTGGAGGAGAATTCGGGGAGTGGAAAACCCTCTAGTGACGAGGGGAACAAGGTTCCACAGCTTTGTAAGATGGTTTATACCGTTCCTGGGCGTCAGTGAATTCGAAAAGGCAATTGTGAACATATCGGCCATAATAGAAGTGCTCGAGAAATCTACAATGGATGCTATACAAGCACTTCAACAAGAAGTCCAGTCATTAGCAAATGTGGTGGGACAAAACAGAATGGCAAAATACTTATTAACCTGGAAAGAAGGAGGTTTATGTGCAGTGATTAATCAAAGCTGTTGTTCATATGTAAACCAGAATGGGAGAGTAGAGAAAGACTTACAAAATCTCATAGCTAAAACTCAGATTTTGCATTTGACTGCGCAAGATGACACCACATTCGGGTTTTCTGATCTTTGGGAAAAGTTAACCTCGTGGTTACCTAACTTTGCTTGGCTTAAGCGACTGTTTATCCTTCTAATAGCAATACTTATGTAAGGAACTTTAGTGTGTGCATTAATTAGATGTCTTATGTGTTGTACCGGGGGGCCAAAGACGAATACATTCAATGGAAGAAGCATCAGCTCCGTGAACGAGTGGAATCTGGGAAGTATTTTAGAAATCAGAAGGGGAGAGAGAATATGTTATATGTGATTGTAAAAGAATTTACAAAGTTGAAAGAAAAGGGGGGACTTGATTCAGAAAACGAACGGTTACAGTTTGTTAGTGCGGATGTATTACAATCTGGGAAAGAACAAAAGCTCGGGGCCCCAGCATTCCAAGATAAAGAAATGGCCTTGTGTATAAGATAGCGGGAGCAGCTGCATGCTAAGGAGGTGCTGAGAAGGAACCTAACTGTCTGGGAAAGGTGTCCATCTGGTCAGGACAGGGGAGGAGATTTTGATAATGAGATCTTGGAAATAATTAGAATAGTAACGCCTTTAACTATAACAACCTGACCACCATAATGAATATGAATGCTTTTCACCATAAATGGACGCTTGCTTCACAAATCGGTGTACAAGTTTGGCGGAGAAATCCCCCTTGCAACAAGCGCCGGAATTAACATACCTGCTTTATAACTCTCTGCGAGTTGTAATGTTTGTTTCCGCGCGTCACCTTCACCACGGTGCTCGGGGTGCCGCCGGGAGATCAGCCGCGCTCGCAGCGGTACCACCGCGCGCCTCCGAGTGCCGCTGAGCGCTCTCCCGATATCGCCGCTCCGTCACCCCGGCTTTAAGAGTGCCGCCGGGCGCTCTGCCGAGCTCGCCGCACTACCATTGTGCTCATCCCAGTGCCGCCGAGCGCTCTCCCGGTATCAACACTCGTTGACCATGCGCGTCCGGTTGCAGCCAGGCGCTCTCCCGAGCTCAACGCGCTACCACCCAGCGCCGGCGAGTGCCACCGGGAAAACTACAGATTCTGGAGGGCCCTAGGGAACACCACAGGCCCCTACGGAACCCTACACAACTCTCCGGAAACATATGGCACCCTACAAGCTCCTACCAACCCCTGCGGGCACTTACATAACCCTACAGGTCCCTACGGAAATCTATGGGACTCTACGGGCCCCTAGGGAACCCTTCAGATTTCGACGGAACCCTACCAGCCCCTCTGGAACCCTACAGAATACTCCAGGACCCGACAGCACTCTACAAGACCCTTAGCAACACAACGGAACCTCACTAAAACCCTATGGGCTCCTACAGAACACTGCAGGTGCCTACGGAACCCTAGAGACCCCTACGGAACCCTACAGACACCTGCGGGCACTTACGGAACCCTGCAGGCCC
Source organism: Numenius arquata (assembly GCF_964106895.1). Taxonomy (NCBI): domain Eukaryota; kingdom Metazoa; phylum Chordata; class Aves; order Charadriiformes; family Scolopacidae; genus Numenius; species Numenius arquata. Next base: position 54,318 of record NW_027415206.1, read on the forward strand.
CTACGGAACCCTACAGGTCCATACAGAACCCCACAGGGCCCTACGGAACTTTACCAGCCACTACGGAACTCTATGGGCCCCTACGGAACCCTGCAGAACCCTCCAGAACCTTACAGAATCCCACAGACTCCTACAGACTTCTGCGGGCACTTAAACAACCCTACAGGCCCCTACGGAACACTGCCAGCCCCTATGGAAGGAACCCTACGGGCCCCTACAGAACACTACTGGCTCCTGCGGTACTCCAGAGGCCTCTAGGGAACCTACGAAGCTCTACGGAGCCCTATGGATCCTTACGGCACAGTACGGGCCCCTTCAGACCTCTGCGGGCGCTTATGGAAACCTACAGGACCCTACGGAACTGTACGAGACTCTACAGGCCCCTAGGGAACACCACAGGCCCCTACGGAACCCTACACAACCCTCCGGAAACATATGGCACCCTACAAGCTCCTACCAACCCCTGCGGGCACCTACACAACCCTACAGGCCCCTACGGAAATCTACGGGACTCTACGGGCCCCTAGGGAACCCTTCAGATTTCGACGGAAATCTACCAGCCCCTCTGGAACCCTACAGAATACTCCAGGACCCGACAGCACTCTACAAGACCCTTAGCAACACAACGGAACCTCACTAAAACCCTATGGGCTCCTACAGAACACTGCAGGTGCCTACGGAACCCTACAGGTCCATACAGAACCCCACAGGGCCCTACGGAACTTTACCAGCCACTACGGAACTCTACGGGCCCCTACGGAACCCTGCAGAACCCTCCAGAACCTTACAGAATCCCACAGACTCCTACAGACTTCTGCGGGCACTTACACAACCCTACAGGTCCCTACGGAAATCTACGGGACTCTATGGGCCCCTAGGGAACCCTATAGATTTCGATGGAACCCTACGAGCCCCTCTGGAACCCTACAGAATACTCCAGGACCCGACAGCACTCTACAAGACCCTTAGCAACACAACGGAACCTCACTAAAACCCTATGGGCTCCTACAGAACACTGTAGGCGCCTACGGAAACCTACAGACCCCTACAGAATACTACCAGCCACTACAGAAAAATATGGCCCCTACGGAACTCTACGGAACCTGGCAGAAACACTGTGGGCCCCTACAGACCCTTGCGGGCACTTGCAGAACTCTGCAGGAACCCACAGAACTTTATGGAACCCTACCAGCCCCTACGGAAGCCTAAAGACCCTTGCAGGCAGTTACGGAACGGTACAGGGCCCTAGGGAACTTTACCAGCCACTACGGAACTCTAGGGGCCCCTACGGAACCCTGCAGAACCCTCCAGAACCTTACAGAATCCCACGGATTCCTACAGACTCCTGCGGGCACTTACTCAACCCTAGAGGACCCTACGGAACACTGCCAGCTCCTATGGAAGGAACCCTACGGGCCCCTGCAGAACACTACTGGCTCCTGCGGTACTCCAGAGGCCTCTAGGGAACCTACGAAGCTCTACGGAACCCTATGGATCCTTACGGAACAGTACGGGCCCCTTCAGACCTCTGCGGGCGCTTATGGAAACCTACAGGACCCTACGGAACTGTACGAGACTCTACAGGCCCCTAGGGAACACCACAGGCCCCTACGGAACCCTACACAACCCTCTGGAAACTTATGGAACCCTACAAGCTCCTACCAACCCCTGCGGGCACTTACACAACCCTACAGGCCCCTACGGAAATCTACGGGACTCTACGGGCCCCTAGGGAACCCTTCAGATTTCGACGGAACCCTACCAGCCCCTCTGGAACCCTACAGAATACTCCAGGACCCGACAGCACTCTACAAGACCCTTAGCAACACAACGGAACCTCACTAAAACCCTATGGGCTCCTACAGAACACTGCAGGTGCCTACGGAACCCTAGAGACCCCTACGGAACCCTACAGACACCTGCGGGCACTTACAGAACACTGCAGGTGCCTACGGAACCCTACAGGTCCATACAGAACCCCACAGGGCCCTACGGAACTTTACCAGCCACTACGGAACTCTACGGGCCCCTACGGAACCCTGCAGAACCCTCCAGAACCTTACAGAATCCCACAGACTCCTACAGACTTCTGCGGGCACTTAAACAACCCTACAGGCCCCTACGGAACACTGCCAGCCCCTATGGAAGGAACCCTACGGGCCCCTACAGAACACTACTGGCTCCTGCGGTACTCCACAGGCCTCTAGGGAACCTACGAAGCTCTACGGAGCCCTATGGATCCTTACGGAACAGTACGGGCCCCTTCAGACCTCTGCGGGCACTTATGGAAACCTACAGGACCCTACGGAACTGTACGAGACTCTACAGGCCCCTAGGGAACACCACAGGCCCCTACGGAACCCTACACAACCCTCTGGAAACTTATGGAACCCTACAAGCTCCTACCAACCCCTGCGGGCACTTACACAACCCTACAGGTCCCTACGGCAATCTACGGGACTCTATGGGCCCCTAGGGAACCCTATAGATTTCGATGGAACCCTATGAGGCCCTCTGGAACCCTACAGAATACTCCAGGACCCGACAGCACTCTACAAGACCCTTAGCAACACAACGGAACCTCACTAAAACCCTATGGGCTCCTACAGAACACTGCAGGTGCCTACGGAACCCTACGGACCCCTACGGAACCCTACAGACACCTGCGGGCACTTACGGAACCCTGCAGGCCCCTACGGAACCCTACAGGTCCATACAGAACCCCACAGGGCCCTACGGAACTTTACCAGCCACTACAGAACTCTACGGGCCCCTACGGAACCCTGCAGAACCCTGCGGAACCTTACAGAATCCCACAGACTCCTACAGACTTCTGCGGGCACTTACACAACCCTACAGGTCCCTACGGAAATCTACGGGACTCTATGGGCCCCTAGGGAACCCTATAGATTTCGACGGAACCCTACGAGCCCCTCTGGAACCCTACAGAATACTCCAGGACCCGACAGCACTCTACAAGACCCTTAGCAACACAACGGAACCTCACTAAAACCCTATGGGCTCCTACAGAACACTGCAGGTGCCTACGGAACCCTACAGGTCCATACAGAACCCCACAGGGCCCTACGGAACTTTACCAGCTACTACGGAACTCTACGGGCCCCTACGGAACCCTGCAGAACCCTCCAGAACCTTACAGAATCCCACAGACTCCTACAGACTTCTGCGGGCACTTACACAACCCTACAGTTCCCTACGGAAATCTACGGGACTCTATGGGCCCCTAGGGAACCCTATAGATTTCGATGGAACCCTACGAGCCCCTCTGGAACCCTACAGAATACTCCAGGACCCGACAGCACTCTACAAGACCCTTAGCAACACAACGGAACCTCACTAAAACCCTATGGGCTCCTACAGAACACTGTAGGCGCCTACGGAAACCTACAGACCCCTACAGAATACTACCAGCCACTACAGAAAAATATGGCCCCTACGGAACTCTACGGAACCTGGCAGAAACACTGTGGGCCCCTACAGACCCTTGCGGGCACTTGCAGAACTCTGCAGGAACCCACAGAACTTTATGGAACCCTACCAGCCCCTACGGAAGCCTAAAGACCCTTGCAGGCAGTTACGGAACGGTACAGGGCCCTAGGGAACTTTACCAGCCACTACGGAACTCTAGGGGCCCCTACGGAACCCTGCAGAACCCTCCAGAACCTTACAGAATCCCACGGATTCCTACAGACTCCTGCGGGCACTTACTCAACCCTAGAGGACCCTACGGAACACTGCCAGCTCCTATGGAAGGAACCCTACGGGCCCCTGCAGAACACTACTGGCTCCTGCGGTACTCCAGAGGCCTCTAGGGAACCTACGAAGCTCTACGGAACCCTATGGATCCTTACGGAACAGTACGGGCCCCTTCAGACCTCTGCGGGCGCTTATGGAAACCTACAGGACCCTACGGAACTGTACGAGACTCTACAGGCCCCTAGGGAACACCACAGGCCCCTACGGAACCCTACACAACCCTCTGGAAACTTATGGAACCCTACAAGCTCCTACCAACCCCTGCGGGCACTTACACAACCCTACAGGCCCCTACGGAAATCTACGGGACTCTACGGGCCCCTAGGGAACCCTTCAGATTTCGACGGAACCCTACCAGCCCCTCTGGAACCCTACAGAATACTCCAGGACCCGACAGCACTCTACAAGACCCTTAGCAACACAACGGAACCTCACTAAAACCCTATGGGCTCCTACAGAACACTGCAGGTGCCTACGGAACCTTAGAGACCCCTACGGAACCCTACAGACACCTGCGGGCACTTACAGAACACTGCAGGTGCCTACGGAACCCTACAGGTCCATACAGAACCCCACAGGGCCCTACGGAACTTTACCAGCCACTACGGAACTCTACGGGTCCCTACGGAACCCTGCAGAACCCTCCAGAACCTTACAGAATCCCACAGACTCCTACAGACTTCTGCGGGCACTTAAACAACCCTACAGGCCCCTACGGAACACTGCCAGCCCCTATGGAAGGAACCCTACGGGCCCCTACAGAACACTACTGGCTCCTGCGGTACTCCACAGGCCTCTAGGGAACCTACGAAGCTCTACGGAGCCCTATGGATCCTTACGGAACAGTACGGGCCCCTTCAGACCTCTGCGGGCACTTATGGAAACCTACAGGACCCTACGGAACTGTACGAGACTCTACAGGCCCCTAGGGAACACCACAGGCCCCTACGGAACCCTACACAACCCTCTGGAAACTTATGGAACCCTACAAGCTCCTACTAACCCCTGCGAGCACTTACACAACCCTACAGGTCCCTACGGAAATCTACGGGACTCTATGGGCCCCTAGGGAACCCTATAGATTTCGATGGAACCCTATGAGGCCCTCTGGAACCCTACAGAATACTCCAGGACCCGACAGCACTCTACAAGACCCTTAGCAACACAACGGAACCTCACTAAAACCCTATGGGCTCCTACAGAACACTGCAGGTGCCTACGGAACCCTACGGACCCCTACGGAACCCTACAGACACCTGCGGGCACTTACGGAACCCTGCAGGCCCCTACGGAACCCTACAGGACCATACAGAACCCCACAGGGCCCTACGGAACTTTACCAGCCACTACAGAACTCTACGGGCCCCTACGGAACCCTGCAGAACCCTGCGGAACCTTACAGAATCCCACAGACTCCTACAGACTTCTGCGGGCACTTACACAACCCTACAGGTCCCTACGGAAATCTACGGGACTCTATGGGCCCCTAGGGAACCCTATAGATTTCGACGGAACCCTACGAGCCCCTCTGGAACCCTACAGAATACTCCAGGACCCGACAGCACTCTACAAGACCCTTAGCAACACAACGGAACCTCACTAAAACCCTATGGGCTCCTACAGAACACTGTAGGCGCCTACGGAAACCTACAGACCCCTACAGAATACTACCAGCCACTACAGAAAAATATGGCCCCTACGGAACTCTACGGAACCTGGCAGAAACACTGTGGGCCCCTACAGACCCTTGCGGGCACTTGCAGAACTCTGCAGGAACCCACGGAACTTTATGGAACCCTACCAGCCCCTACGGAAGCCTAAAGACCCTTGCAGGCAGTTACGGAACGGTACAGGACCCTAGGGAACTTTGCCAACCACTACGGAACTCTAGGGGCCCCTACGGAACCCTGCAGAACCCTCCAGAACCTTACAGAATCCCACGGATTCCTACAGACTCCTGCGGGCACTTACTCAACCCTAGAGGACCCTACGGAACACTGCCGCTCCTATGGAAGGAACCCTACGGGCCCCTACAGAACACTACTGGCTCCTGCGGTACTCCACAGGCCTCTAGGGAACCTACGAAGCTCTACGGAACCCTATGGATCCTTACGGCACAGTACGGGCCCCTTCAGACCTCTGCGGGCGCTTATGGAAACCTACAGGACCCTACGGAACTGTACGAGACTCTACAGGCCCCTAGGGAACACCACAGGCCCCTACGGAACCCTACACAACCCTCCGGAAACATATGGCACCCTACAAGCTCCTACCAACCCCTGCGGGCACTTACACAACCCTACAGGCCCCTACGGAAATCTACGGGACTCTATGGGCCCCTAGGGAACCCTATAGATTTCGATGGAACCCTATGAGGCCCTCTGGAACCCTACAGAATACTCCAGGACCCGACAGCACTCTACAAGACCCTTAGCAACACAACGGAACCTCACTAAAACCCTATGGGCTCCTACAGAACACTGCAGGTGCCTACGGAACCCTACGGACCCCTACGGAACCCTACAGACACCTGCGGGCACTTACGGAACCCTGCAGGCCCCTACGGAACCCTACAGGTCCATACAGAACCCCACAGGGCCCTACGGAACTTTACCAGCCACTACAGAACTCTACGGGCCCCTACGGAACCCTGCAGAACCCTGCGGAACCTTACAGAATCCCACAGACTCCTACAGACTTCTGCGGGCACTTACACAACCCTACAGGTCCCTACGGAAATCTACGGGACTCTATGGGCCCCTAGGGAACCCTATAGATTTCGACGGAACCCTACGAGCCCCTCTGGAACCCTACAGAATACTCCAGGACCCGACAGCACTCTACAAGACCCTTAGCAACACAACGGAACCTCACTAAAACCCTATGGGCTCCTACAGAACACTGTAGGCGCCTACGGAAACCTACAGACCCCTACAGAATACTACCAGCCACTACAGAAAAATATGGCCCCTACGGAACTCTACGGAACCTGGCAGAAACACTGTGGGCCCCTACAGACCCTTGCGGGCACTTGCAGAACTCTGCAGGAACCCACGGAACTTTATGGAACCCTACCAGCCCCTACGGAAGCCTAAAGACCCTTGCAGGCAGTTACGGAACGGTACAGGGCCCTAGGGAACTTTGCCAGCCACTACGGAACTGTAGGGGCCCCTATGGAACCCTGCAGAACCCTCCAGAACCTTACAGAATCCCACGGATTCCTACAGACTCCTGCGGGCACTTACTCAACCCTAGAGGACCCTACGGAACACTGCCGCTCCTATGGAAGGAACCCTACGGGCCCCTACAGAACACTACTGGCTCCTGCGGTACTCCAGAGGCCTCTAGGGAACCTACGAAGCTCTACGGAACCCTATGGATCCTTACGGCACAGTACGGGCCCCTTCAGACCTCTGCGGGCGCTTATGGAAACCTACAGGACCCTACGGAACTGTACGAGACTCTACAGGCCCCTAGGGAACACCACAGGCCCCTACGGAACCCTACACAACCCTCCGGAAACATATGGCACCCTACAAGCTCCTACCAACCCCTGCGGGCACTTACACAACCCTACAGGCCCCTACGGAAATCTATGGGACTCTATGGGCCCCTAGGGAACCCTATAGATTTCGATGGAACCCTATGAGGCCCTCTGGAACCCTACAGAATACTCCAGGACCCGACAGCACTCTACAAGACCCTTAGCAACACAACGGAACCTCACTAAAACCCTATGGGCTCCTACAGAACACTGCAGGTGCCTACGGAACCCTAGAGACCCCTACGGAACCCTACAGACACCTGCGGGCACTTACAGAACACTGCAGGCCCCTACGGAACCCTACAGGTCCATACAGAACCCCACAGGGCCCTACGGAACTTTACCAGCCACTACGGAACTCTAGGGGCCCCTACGGAACCCTGCAGAACCCTCCAGAACCTTACAGAATCCCACAGACTCCTACAGACTTCTGCGGGCACTTAAACAACCCTACAGGCCCCTACGGAACACTGCCAGCCCCTATGGAAGGAACCCTACGGGCCCCTACAGAACACTACTGGCTCCTGCGGTACTCCAGAGGCCTCTAGGGAACCTACGAAGCTCTACGGAGCCCTATGGATCCTTACGGCACAGTACGGGCCCCTTCAGACCTCTGCGGGCGCTTATGGAAACCTACAGGACCCTACGGAACTGTACGAGACTCTACAGGCCCCTAGGGAACACCACAGGCCCCTACGGAACCCTACACAACCCTCCGGAAACATATGGCACCCTACAAGCTCCTACCAACCCCTGCGGGCACCTACACAACCCTACAGGCCCCTACGGAAATCTACGGGACTCTACGGGCCCCTAGGGAACCCTTCAGATTTCGACGGAAATCTACCAGCCCCTCTGGAACCCTACAGAATACTCCAGGACCCGACAGCACTCTACAAGACCCTTAGCAACACAACGGAACCTCACTAAAACCCTATGGGCTCCTACAGAACACTGCAGGTGCCTACGGAACCCTACAGGTCCATACAGAACCCCACAGGGCCCTACGGAACTTTACCAGCCACTACGGAACTCTACGGGCCCCTACGGAACCCTGCAGAACCCTCCAGAACCTTACAGAATCCCACAGACTCCTACAGACTTCTGCGGGCACTTAAACAACCCTACAGGCCCCTACGGAACACTGCCAGCCCCTATGGAAGGAACCCTACGGGCCCCTACAGAACACTACTGGCTCCTGCGGTACTCCACAGGCCTCTAGGGAACCTACGAAGCTCTACGGAGCCCTATGGATCCTTACGGAACAGTACGGGCCCCTTCAGACCTCTGCGGGCACTTATGGAAACCTACAGGACCCTACGGAACTGTACGAGACTCTACAGGCCCCTAGGGAACACCACAGGCCCCTACGGAACCCTACACAACCCTCTGGAAACTTATGGAACCCTACAAGCTCCTACTAACCCCTGCGAGCACTTACACAACCCTACAGGTCCCTACGGCAATCTACGGGACTCTATGGGCCCCTAGGGAACCCTATAGATTTCGATGGAACCCTATGAGGCCCTCTGGAACCCTACAGAATACTCCAGGACCCGACAGCACTCTACAAGACCCTTAGCAACACAACGGAACCTCACTAAAACCCTATGGGCTCCTACAGAACACTGCAGGTGCCTACGGAACCCTACGGACCCCTACGGAACCCTACAGACACCTGCGGGCACTTACGGAACCCTGCAGGCCCCTACGGAACGCTACAGGTCCATACAGAACCCCACAGGGCCCTACGGAACTTTACCAGCCACTACAGAACTCTAGGGGCCCCTACGGAACCCTGCAGAACCCTCCAGAACCTTACAGAATCCCACAGACTCCTACAGACTTCTGCGGGCACTTAAACAACCCTACAGGCCCCTACGGAACACTGCCAGCCCCTATGGAAGGAACCCTACGGGCCCCTACAGAACACTACTGGCTCCTGCGGTACTCCAGAGGCCTCTAGGGAACCTACGAAGCTCTACGGAGCCCTATGGATCCTTACGGCACAGTACGGGCCCCTTCAGACCTCTGCGGGCGCTTATGGAAACCTACAGGACCCTACGGAACTGTACGAGACTCTACAGGCCCCTAGGGAACACCACAGGCCCCTACGGAACCCTACACAACCCTCCGGAAACATATGGCACCCTACAAGCTCCTACCAACCCCTGCGGGCACCTACACAACCCTACAGGCCCCTACGGAAATCTACGGGACTCTACGGGCCCCTAGGGAACCCTTCAGATTTCGACGGAAATCTACCAGCCCCTCTGGAACCCTACAGAATACTCCAGGACCCGACAGCACTCTACAAGACCCTTAGCAACACAACGGAACCTCACTAAAACCCTATGGGCTCCTACAGAACACTGCAGGTGCCTACGGAACCCTACAGGTCCATACAGAACCCCACAGGGCCCTACGGAACTTTACCAGCCACTACGGAACTCTACGGGCCCCTACGGAACCCTGCAGAACCCTCCAGAACCTTACAGAATCCCACAGACTCCTACAGACTTCTGCGGGCACTTAAACAACCCTACAGGCCCCTACGGAACACTGCCAGCCCCTATGGAAGGAACCCTACGGGCCCCTACAGAACACTACTGGCTCCTGCGGTACTCCACAGGCCTCTAGGGAACCTACGAAGCTCTACGGAGCCCTATGGATCCTTACGGAACAGTACGGGCCCCTTCAGACCTCTGCGGGCACTTATGGAAACCTACAGGACCCTACGGAACTGTACGAGACTCTACAGGCCCCTAGGGAACACCACAGGCCCCTACGGAACCCTACACAACCCTCTGGAAACTTATGGAACCCTACAAGCTCCTACTAACCCCTGCGAGCACTTACACAACCCTACAGGTCCCTACGGCAATCTACGGGATTCTATGGGCCCCTAGGGAACCCTATAGATTTCGATGGAACCCTATGAGGCCCTCTGGAACCCTACAGAATACTCCAGGACCCGACAGCACTCTACAAGACCCTTAGCAACACAACGGAACCTCACTAAAACCCTATGGGCTCCTACAGAACACTGCAGGTGCCTACGGAACCCTACGGACCCCTACGGAACCCTACAGACACCTGCGGGCACTTACGGAACCCTGCAGGCCCCTACGGAACGCTACAGGTCCATACAGAACCCCACAGGGCCCTACGGAACTTTACCAGCCACTACAGAACTCTAGGGGCCCCTACGGAACCCTGCAGAACCCTCCAGAACCTTACAGAATCCCACAGACTCCTACAGACTTCTGCGGGCACTTAAACAACCCTACAGGCCCCTACGGAACACTGCCAGCCCCTATGGAAGGAACCCTACGGGCCCCTACAGAACACTACTGGCTCCTGCGGTACTCCACAGGCCTCTAGGGAACCTACGAAGCTCTACGGAGCCCTATGGATCCTTACGGAACAGTACGGGCCCCTTCAGACCTCTGCGGGCACTTATGGAAACCTACAGGACCCTACGGAACTGTACGAGACTCTACAGGCCCCTAGGGAACACCACAGGCCCCTACGGAACCCTACACAACCCTCTGGAAACTTATGGAACCCTACAAGCTCCTACTAACCCCTGCGAGCACTTACACAACCCTACAGGTCCCTACGGAAATCTACGGGACTCTATGGGCCCCTAGGGAACCCTTCAGATTTCGATGGAACCCTATGAGGCCCTCTGGAACCCTACAGAATACTCCAGGACCCGACAGCACTCTACAAGACCCTTAGCAACACAACAGAACCTCACTAAAACCCTATGGGCTCCTACAGAACACTGCAGGTGCCTACGGAACCCTACAGACCCCTACGGAACCCTACAGACACCTGCGGGCACTTACGGAACCCTGCAGGCCCCTACGGAACGCTACAGGTCCATACAGAACCCCACAGGGCCCTACGGAACTTTACCAGCCACTACAGAACTCTACGGGCCCCTACGGAACCCTGCAGAACCCTGCGGAACCTTACAGAATCCCACAGACTCCTACAGACTTCTGCGGGCACTTAAACAACCCTACAGGTCCCTACGGAAATCTACGGGACTCTATGGGCCCCTAGGGAACCCTATAGATTTCGATGGAACCCTACGAGGCCCTCTGGAACCCTACAGAATACTCCAGGACCCGACAGCACTCTACAAGACCCTTAGCAACACAACGGAACCTCACTAAAACCCTATGGGCTCCTACAGAACACTGTAGGCGCCTACGGAAACCTACAGACCCCTACAGAATACTACCAGCCACTACAGAAAAATATGGCCCCTACGGAACTCTACGGAACCTGGCAGAAACACTGTGGGCCCCTACAGACCCTTGCGGGCACTTGCAGAACTCTGCAGGAACCCACGGAACTTTATGGAACCCTACCAGCCCCTACGGAAGCCTAAAGACCCTTGCAGGCAGTTACGGAACGGTACAGGGCCCTAGGGAACTTTACCAGCCACTACGGAACTCTAGGGGCCCCTACGGAACCCTGCAGAACCCTCCAGAACCTTACAGAATCCCACAGATTCCTACAGACTCCTGCGGGCACTTACTCAACCCTAGAGGACCCTACGGAACACTGCCAGCTCCTATGGAAGGAACCCTACGGGCCCCTACAGAACACTACTGGCTCCTGCGGTACTCCAGAGGCCTCTAGGGAACCTACGAAGCTCTACGGAACCCTATGGATCCTTACGGCACAGTACGGGCCCCTTCAGACCTCTGCGGGCGCTTATGGAAACCTACAGGACCCTACGGAACTGTACGAGACTCTACAGGCCCCTAGGGAACACCACAGGCCCCTACGGAACCCTACACAACCCTCCGGAAACATATGGCACCCTACAAGCTCCTACCAACCCCTGCGGGCACTTACACAACCCTACAGGCCCCTACGGAAATCTACGGGACTCTACGGGCCCCTAGGGAACCCTTCAGATTTCGACGGAACCCTACCAGCCCCTCTGGAACCCTACAGAATACTCCAGGACCCGACAGCACTCTACAAGACCCTTAGCAACACAACGGAACCTCACTAAAACCCTATGGGCTCCTACAGAACACTGCAGGTGCCTACGGAACCCTACAGACCCGTACAGACACCTACGGGCACTTACAGAACACTGCAGGCCCCTACGGAACCCTACAGGTCCATACAGAACCCCACAGGGCCCTACGGAACTTTACCAGCCACTACGGAACTCTACGGGCCCCTACGGAACCCTGCAGAACCCTCCAGAACCTTACAGAATCCCACAGACTCCTACAGACTTCTGCGGGCACTTAAACAACCCTACAGGCCCCTACGGAACACTGCCAGCCCCTATGGAAGGAACCCTACGGGCCCCTACAGAACACTACTGGCTCCTGCGGTACTCCACAGGCCTCTAGGGAACCTACGAAGCTCTACGGAGCCCTATGGATCCTTACGGAACAGTACGGGCCCCTTCAGACCTCTGCGGGCACTTATGGAAACCTACAGGACCCTACGGAACTGTACGAGACTCTACAGGCCCCTAGGGAACACCACAGGCCCCTACGGAACCCTACACAACCCTCTGGAAACTTATGGAACCCTACAAGCTCCTACTAACCCCTGCGAGCACTTACACAACCCTACAGGTCCCTACGGAAATCTACGGGACTCTATGGGCCCCTAGGGAACCCTATAGATTTCGATGGAACCCTATGAGGCCCTCTGGAACCCTACAGAATACTCCAGGACCCGACAGCACTCTACAAGACCCTTAGCAACACAACGGAACCTCACTAAAACCCTATGGGCTCCTACAGAACACTGCAGGTGCCTACGGAACCCTACGGACCCCTACGGAACCCTACAGACACCTGCGGGCACTTACGGAACCCTGCAGGCCCCTACGGAACCCTACAGGTCCATACAGAACCCCACAGGGCCCTACGGAACTTTACCAGCCACTACAGAACTCTACGGGCCCCTACGGAACCCTGCAGAACCCTGCGGAACCTTACAGAATCCCACAGACTCCTACAGACTTCTGCGGGCACTTACACAACCCTACAGGTCCCTACGGAAATCTACGGGACTCTATGGGCCCCTAGGGAACCCTATAGATTTCGATGGAACCCTACGAGCCCCTCTGGAACCCTACAGAATACTCCAGGACCCGACAGCACTCTACAAGACCCTTAGCAACACAACGGAACCTCACTAAAACCCTATGGGCTCCTACAGAACACTGTAGGCGCCTACGGAAACCTACAGACCCCTACAGAATACTACCAGCCACTACAGAAAAATATGGCCCCTACGGAACTCTACGGAACCTGGCAGAAACACTGTGGGCCCCTACAGACCCTTGCGGGCACTTGCAGAACTCTGCAGGAACCCACGGAACTTTATGGAACCCTACCAGCCCCTACGGAAGCCTAAAGACCCTTGCAGGCAGTTACGGAACGGTACAGGGCCCTAGGGAACTTTACCAGCCACTACGGAACTCTAGGGGCCCCTACGGAACCCTGCAGAACCCTCCAGAACCTTACAGAATCCCACGGATTCCTACAGACTCCTGCGGGCACTTACTCAACCCTAGAGGACCCTACGGAACACTGCCAGCTCCTATGGAAGGAACCCTACGGGCCCCTGCAGAACACTACTGGCTCCTGCGGTACTCCAGAGGCCTCTAGGGAACCTACGAAGCTCTACGGAACCCTATGGATCCTTACGGCACAGTACGGGCCCCTTCAGACCTCTGCGGGCGCTTATGGAAACCTACAGGACCCTACGGAACTGTACGAGACTCTACAGGCCCCTAGGGAACACCACAGGCCCCTACGGAACCCTACACAACCCTCTGGAAACTTATGGAACCCTACAAGCTCCTACCAACCCCTGCGGGCACTTACACAACCCTACAGGCCCCTACGGAAATCTACGGGACTCTACGGGCCCCTAGGGAACCCTTCAGATTTCGACGGAACCCTACCAGCCCCTCTGGAACCCTACAGAATACTCCAGGAACCGACAGCACTCTACAAGACCCTTAGCAACACAACGGAACCTCACTAAAACCCTATGGGCTCCTACAGAACACTGCAGGTGCCTACGGAACCCTACAGACCCGTACAGACACCTACGGGCACTTACAGAACACTGCAGGCCCCTACGGAACCCTACAGGTCCATACAGAACCCCACAGGGCCCTACGGAACTTTACCAGCCACTACGGAACTCTACGGGCCCCTACGGAACCCTGCAGAACCCTGCGGAACCTTACAGAATCCCACAGACTCCTACAGACTTCTGCGGGCACTTAAACAACCCTACAGGCCCCTACGGAACACTGCCAGCCCCTATGGAAGGAACCCTACGGGCCCCTACAGAACACTACTGGCTCCTGCGGTACTCCACAGGCCTCTAGGGAACCTACGAAGCTCTACGGAGCCCTATGGATCCTTACGGAACAGTACGTGCCCCTTCAGACCTCTGCGGGCACTTATGGAAACCTACAGGACCCTACGGAACTGTACGAGACTCTACAGGCCCCTAGGGAACACCACAGGCCCCTACGGAAGCCTACACAACCCTCTGGAAACTTATGGAACCCTACAAGCTCCTACTAACCCCTGCGAGCACTTACACAACCCTACAGGTCCCTACGGAAATCTACGGGACTCTATGGGCCCCTAGGGAACCCTTCAGATTTCGATGGAACCCTATGAGGCCCTCTGGAACCCTACAGAATACTCCAGGACCCGACAGCACTCTACAAGACCCTTAGCAACACAACAGAACCTCACTAAAACCCTATGGGCTCCTACAGAACACTGCAGGTGCCTACGGAACCCTACAGACCCCTACGGAACCCTACAGACACCTGCGGGCACTTACGGAACCCTGCAGGCCCCTACGTAACCCTACAGGTCCATACAGAACCCCACAGGGCCCTACGGAACTTTACCAGCCACTACAGAACTCTACGGGCCCCTACGGAACCCTGCAGAACCCTCCAGAACCTTACAGAATCCCACAGACTCCTACAGACTTCTGCGGGCACTTAAACAACCCTACAGGTCCCTACGGAAATCTACGGGACTCTATGGGCCCCTAGGGAACCCTATAGATTTCGATGGAACCCTACGAGGCCCTCTGGAACCCTACAGAATACTCCAGGACCCGACAGCACTCTACAAGACCCTTAGCAACACAACGGAACCTCACTAAAACCCTATGGGCTCCTACAGAACACTGTAGGCGCCTACGGAAACCTACAGACCCCTACAGAATACTACCAGCCACTACAGAAAAATATGGCCCCTACGGAACTCTACGGAACCTGGCAGAAACACTGTGGGCCCCTACAGACCCTTGCGGGCACTTGCAGAACTCTGCAGGAACCCACGGAACTTTATGGAACCCTACCAGCCCCTACGGAAGCCTAAAGACCCTTGCAGGCAGTTACGGAACGGTACAGGGCCCTAGGGAACTTTACCAGCCACTACGGAACTCTAGGGGCCCCTACGGAACCCTGCAGAACCCTCCAGAACCTTACAGAATCCCACAGATTCCTACAGACTCCTGCGGGCACTTACTCAACCCTAGAGGACCCTACGGAACACTGCCAGCTCCTATGGAAGGAACCCTACGGGCCCCTACAGAACACTACTGGCTCCTGCGGTACTCCACAGGCCTCTAGGGAACCTACGAAGCTCTACGGAACCCTATGGATCCTTACGGCACAGTACGGGCCCCTTCAGACCTCTGCGGGCGCTTATGGAAACCTACAGGACCCTACGGAACTGTACGAGACTCTACAGGCCCCTAGGGAACACCACAGGCCCCTACGGAACCCTACACAACCCTCCGGAAACATATGGCACCCTACAAGCTCCTACCAACCCCTGCGGGCACTTACACAACCCTACAGGCCCCTACGGAAATCTACGGGACTCTACGGGCCCCTAGGGAACCCTTCAGATTTCGACGGAACCCTACCAGCCCCTCTGGAACCCTAAAGAATACTCCAGGACCCGACAGCACTCTACAAGACCCTTAGCAACACAACGGAACCTCACTAAAACCCTATGGGCTCCTACAGAACACTGCAGGTGCCTACGGAACCCTACAGACCCGTACAGACACCTACGGGCACTTACAGAACACTGCAGGCCCCTACGGAACCCTACAGGTCCATACAGAACCCCACAGGGCCCTACGGAACTTTACCAGCCACTACGGAACTCTACGGGCCCCTACGGAACCCTGCAGAACCCTGCGGAACCTTACAGAATCCCACAGACTCCTACAGACTTCTGCGGGCACTTAAACAACCCTACAGGCCCCTACGGAACACTGCCAGCCCCTATGGAAGGAACCCTACGGGCCCCTACAGAACACTACTGGCTCCTGCGGTACTCCACAGGCCTCTAGGGAACCTACGAAGCTCTACGGAGCCCTATGGATCCTTACGGAGCAGTACGGGCCTCTTCAGACCTCTGCGGGCACTTATGGAAACCTACAGGACCCTACGGAACTGTACGAGACTCTACAGGCCCTTAGGGAACACCACAGGCCCCTACGGAACCCTACACAACCCTCTGGAAACTTATGGAACCCTACAAGCTCCTACTAACCCCTGCGAGCACTTACACAACCCTACAGGTCCCTACGGCAATCTACGGGACTCTATGGGCCCCTAGGGAACCCTATAGATTTCGATGGAACCCTATGAGGCCCTCTGGAACCCTACAGAATACTCCAGGACCCGACAGCACTCTACAAGACCCTTAGCATCACAACGGAACCTCACTAAAACCCTATGGGCTCCTACAGAACACTGTAGGCGCCTACGGAAACCTACAGACCCCTACAGAATACTACCAGCCACTACAGAAAAATATGGCCCCTACGGAACTCTACGGAACCTGGCAGAAACACTGTGGGCCCCTACAGACCCTTGCGGGCACTTGCAGAACTCTGCAGGAACCCACGGAACTTTATGGAACCCTACCAGCCCCTACGGAAGCCTAAAGACCCTTGCAGGCAGTTACGGAACGGTACAGGGCCCTAGGGAACTTTACCAGCCACTACGGAACTCTAGGGGCCCCTACGGAACCCTGCAGAACCCTCCAGAACCTTACAGAATCCCACAGATTCCTACAGACTCCTGCGGGCACTTACTCAACCCTAGAGGACCCTACGGAACACTGCCAGCTCCTATGGAAGGAACCCTACGGGCCCCTACAGAACACTACTGGCTCCTGCGGTACTCCAGAGGCCTCTAGGGAACCTACGAAGCTCTACGGAACCCTATGGATCCTTACGGCACAGTACGGGCCCCTTCAGACCTCTGCGGGCGCTTATGGAAACCTACAGGACCCTACGGAACTGTACGAGACTCTACAGGCCCCTAGGGAACACCACAGGCCCCTACGGAACCCTACACAACCCTCTGGAAACTTATGGAACCCTACAAGCTCCTACTAACCCCTGCGAGCACTTACACAACCCTACAGGTCCCTACGGAAATCTACGGGACTCTATGGGCCCCTAGGGAACCCTATAGATTTCGATGGAACCCTATGAGGCCCTCTGGAACCCTACAGAATACTCCAGGACCCGACAGCACTCTACAAGACCCTTAGCAACACAACGGAACCTCACTAAAACCCTATGGGCTCCTACAGAACACTGCAGGTGCCTACGGAACCCTACGGACCCCTACGGAACCCTACAGACACCTGCGGGCACTTACGGAACCCTGCAGGCCCCTACGGAACCCTACAGGTCCATACAGAACCCCACAGGGCCCTACGGAACTTTAACAGCCACTACAGAACTCTACGGGCCCCTACGGAACCCTGCAGAACCCTGCGGAACCTTACAGAATCCCACAGACTCCTACAGACTTCTGCGGGCACTTACACAACCCTACAGGTCCCTACGGAAATCTACGGGACTCTATGGGCCCCTAGGGAACCCTATAGATTTCGATGGAACCCTACGAGCCCCTCTGGAACCCTACAGAATACTCCAGGACCCGACAGCACTCTACAAGACCCTTAGCAACACAACGGAACCTCACTAAAACCCTATGGGCTCCTACAGAACACTGTAGGCGCCTACGGAAACCTACAGACCCCTACAGAATACTACCAGCCACTACAGAAAAATATGGCCCCTACGGAACTCTACGGAACCTGGCAGAAACACTGTGGGCCCCTACAGACCCTTGCGGGCACTTGCAGAACTCTGCAGGAACCCACGGAACTTTATGGAACCCTACCAGCCCCTACGGAAGCCTAAAGACCCTTGCAGGCAGTTACGGAACGGTACAGGGCCCTAGGGAACTTTACCAGCCACTACGGAACTCTAGGGGCCCCTACGGAACCCTGCAGAACCCTCCAGAACCTTACAGAATCCCACGGATTCCTACAGACTCCTGCGGGCACTTACACAACCCTACAGGCCCCTACGGAAATCTACGGGACTCTACGGGCCCCTAGGGAACCCTTCAGATTTCGACGGAACCCTACCAGCCCCTCTGGAACCCTACAGAATACTCCAGGAACCGACAGCACTCTACAAGACCCTTAGCAACACAACGGAACCTCACTAAAACCCTATGGGCTCCTACAGAACACTGCAGGTGCCTACGGAACCCTACAGACCCGTACAGACACCTACGGGCACTTACAGAACACTGCAGGCCCCTACGGAACCCTACAGGTCCATACAGAACCCCACAGGGCCCTACGGAACTTTACCAGCCACTACGGAACTCTACGGGCCCCTACGGAACCCTGCAGAACCCTGCGGAACCTTACAGAATCCCACAGACTCCTACAGACTTCTGCGGGCACTTAAACAACCCTACAGGCCCCTACGGAACACTGCCAGCCCCTATGGAAGGAACCCTACGGGCCCCTACAGAACACTACTGGCTCCTGCGGTACTCCACAGGCCTCTAGGGAACCTACGAAGCTCTACGGAGCCCTATGGATCCTTACGGAACAGTACGGGCCCCTTCAGACCTCTGCGGGCACTTATGGAAACCTACAGGACCCTACGGAACTGTACGAGACTCTACAGGCCCCTAGGGAACACCACAGGCCCCTACGGAAGCCTACACAACCCTCTGGAAACTTATGGAACCCTACAAGCTCCTACTAACCCCTGCGAGCACTTACACAACCCTACAGGTCCCTACGGAAATCTACGGGACTCTATGGGCCCCTAGGGAACCCTTCAGATTTCGATGGAACCCTATGAGGCCCTCTGGAACCCTACAGAATACTCCAGGACCCGACAGCACTCTACAAGACCCTTAGCAACACAACAGAACCTCACTAAAACCCTATGGGCTCCTACAGAACACTGCAGGTGCCTACGGAACCCTACAGACCCCTACGGAACCCTACAGACACCTGCGGGCACTTACGGAACCCTGCAGGCCCCTACGGAACCCTACAGGTCCATACAGAACCCCACAGGGCCCTACGGAACTTTACCAGCCACTACAGAACTCTACGGGCCCCTACGGAACCCTGCAGAACCCTCCAGAACCTTACAGAATCCCACAGACTCCTACAGACTTCTGCGGGCACTTACACAACCCTACAGGTCCCTACGGAAATCTACGGGACTCTATGGGCCCCTAGGGAACCCTATAGATTTCGATGGAACTCTACGAGGCCCTCTGGAACCCTACAGAATACTCCAGGACCCGACAGCACTCTACAAGACCCTTAGCAACACAACGGAACCTCACTAAAACCCTATGGGCTCCTACAGAACACTGTAGGCGCCTACGGAAACCTACAGACCCCTACAGAATACTACCAGCCACTACAGAAAAATATGGCCCCTACGGAACTCTACGGAACCTGGCAGAAACACTGTGGGCCCCTACAGACCCTTGCGGGCACTTGCAGAACTCTGCAGGAACCCACGGAACTTTATGGAACCCTACCAGCCCCTACGGAAGCCTAAAGACCCTTGCAGGCAGTTACGGAACGGTACAGGGCCCTAGGGAACTTTACCAGCCACTACGGAACTCTAGGGGCCCCTACGGAACCCTGCAGAACCCTCCAGAACCTTACAGAATCCCACAGATTCCTACAGACTCCTGCGGGCACTTACTCAACCCTAGAGGACCCTACGGAACACTGCCAGCTCCTATGGAAGGAACCCTACGGGCCCCTACAGAACACTACTGGCTCCTGCGGTACTCCACAGGCCTCTAGGGAACCTACGAAGCTCTACGGAACCCTATGGATCCTTACGGCACAGTACGGGCCCCTTCAGACCTCTGCGGGCGCTTATGGAAACCTACAGGACCCTACGGAACTGTACGAGACTCTACAGGCCCCTAGGGAACACCACAGGCCCCTACGGAACCCTACACAACCCTCCGGAAACATATGGCACCCTACAAGCTCCTACCAACCCCTGCGGGCACTTACACAACCCTACAGGCCCCTACGGAAATCTACGGGACTCTACGGGCCCCTAGGGAACCCTTCAGATTTCGACGGAACCCTACCAGCCCCTCTGGAACCCTAAAGAATACTCCAGGACCCGACAGCACTCTACAAGACCCTTAGCAACACAACGGAACCTCACTAAAACCCTATGGGCTCCTACAGAACACTGCAGGTGCCTACGGAACCCTACAGACCCGTACAGACACCTACGGGCACTTACAGAACACTGCAGGCCCCTACGGAACCCTACAGGTCCATAGAGAACCCCACAGGGCCCTACGGAACTTTACCAGCCACTACGGAACTCTACGGGCCCCTACGGAACCCTGCAGAACCCTGCGGAACCTTACAGAATCCCACAGACTCCTACAGACTTCTGCGGGCACTTAAACAACCCTACAGGCCCCTACGGAACACTGCCAGCCCCTATGGAAGGAACCCTACGGGCCCCTACAGAACACTACTGGCTCCTGCGGTACTCCACAGGCCTCTAGGGAACCTACGAAGCTCTACGGAGCCCTATGGATCCTTACGGAGCAGTACGGGCCTCTTCAGACCTCTGCGGGCACTTATGGAAACCTACAGGACCCTACGGAACTGTACGAGACTCTACAGGCCCTTAGGGAACACCACAGGCCCCTACGGAACCCTACACAACCCTCTGGAAACTTATGGAACCCTACAAGCTCCTACTAACCCCTGCGAGCACTTACACAACCCTACAGGTCCCTACGGCAATCTACGGGACTCTATGGGCCCCTAGGGAACCCTATAGATTTCGATGGAACCCTATGAGGCCCTCTGGAACCCTACAGAATACTCCAGGACCCGACAGTACTCTACAAGACCCTTAGCAACACAACGGAACCTCACTAAAACCCTATGGGCTCCTACAGAACACTGTAGGCGCCTACGGAAACCTACAGACCCCTACAGAATACTACCAGCCACTACAGAAAAATATGGCCCCTACGGAACTCTACGGAACCTGGCAGAAACACTGTGGGCCCCTACAGACCCTTGCGGGCACTTGCAGAACTCTGCAGGAACCCACGGAACTTTATGGAACCCTACCAGCCCCTACGGAAGCCTAAAGACCCTTGCAGGCAGTTACGGAACGGTACAGGGCCCTAGGGAACTTTACCAGCCACTACGGAACTCTAGGGGCCCCTACGGAACCCTGCAGAACCCTCCAGAACCTTACAGAATCCCACAGATTCCTACAGACTCCTGCGGGCACTTACTCAACCCTAGAGGACCCTACGGAACACTGCCAGCTCCTATGGAAGGAACCCTACGGGCCCCTACAGAACACTACTGGCTCCTGCGGTACTCCAGAGGCCTCTAGGGAACCTACGAAGCTCTACGGAACCCTATGGATCCTTACGGCACAGTACGGGCCCCTTCAGACCTCTGCGGGCGCTTATGGAAACCTACAGGACCCTACGGAACTGTACGAGACTCTACAGGCCCCTAGGGAACACCACAGGCCCCTACGGAACCCTACACAACCCTCCGGAAACATATGGCACCCTACAAGCTCCTACCAACCCCTGCGGGCACTTACACAACCCTACAGGCCCCTACGGAAATCTACGGGACTCTATGGGCCCCTAGGGAACCCTTCAGATTTCGACGGAACCCTACCAGCCCCTCTGGAACCCTAAAGAATACTCCAGGACCCGACAGCACTCTACAAGACCCTTAGCAACACAACGGAACCTCACTAAAACCCTATGGGCTCCTACAGAACACTGCAGGTGCCTACGGAACCCTACAGACCCGTACAGACACCTACGGGCACTTACAGAACACTGCAGGCCCCTACGGAACCCTACAGGTCCATACAGAACCCCACAGGGCCCTACGGAACTTTACCAGCCACTACGGAACTCTACGGGCCCCTACGGAACCCTGCAGAACCCTGCGGAACCTTACAGAATCCCACAGACTCCTACAGACTTCTGCGGGCACTTAAACAACCCTACAGGCCCCTACGGAACACTGCCAGCCCCTATGGAAGGAACCCTACGGGCCCCTACAGAACACTACTGGCTCCTGCGGTACTCCACAGGCCTCTAGGGAACCTACGAAGCTCTACGGAGCCCTATGGATCCTTACGGAGCAGTACGGGCCTCTTCAGACCTCTGCGGGCACTTATGGAAACCTACAGGACCCTACAGAACTGTACGAGACTCTACAGGCCCTTAGGGAACACCACAGGCCCCTACGGAACCCTACACAACCCTCTGGAAACTTATGGAACCCTACAAGCTCCTACTAACCCCTGCGAGCACTTACACAACCCTACAGGTCCCTACGGCAATCTACGGGACTCTATGGGCCCCTAGGGAACCCTATAGATTTCGATGGAACCCTATGAGGCCCTCTGGAACCCTACAGAATACTCCAGGACCCGACAGCACTCTACAAGACCCTTAGCAACACAACAAACCCTCACTAAAACTCTATGGGCTCCTACAGAACACTGCAGGTGCCTACGGAACCCTACGGACCCCTACGGAACCCTACAGACACCTGCGGGCATTTACAAAACCCTGCAGGCCCCTACGGAACCCTACAGGTCCATACAGAACCCCACAGTGCCCCACGGAACTTTATGGAACCCTACCAGCCCCTACGGAAGCCTAAAGACCCTTGCAGGCAGTTACGGAACGGTACAGGGCCCTAGGGAACTTTACCAGCCACTACGGAACTCTACGGGCCCCTACGGAACCCTGCAGAACCCTGCAGAACCTTACAGAATCCCACAGACTCCTACAGACTTCTGTGGGCACTTACACAACCCTACAGGTCCCTACGGAAATCTACGGGACTCTATGGGCCCCTAGGGAACCCTATAGATTTCGATGGAACCCTATGAGGCCCTCTGGAACCCTACAGAATACTCCAGGACCCGACAGCACTCTACAAGACCCTTAGCAACACAACGGAACCTCACTAAAACCCTATGGGCTCCTACAGAACACTGCAGGTGCCTACGGAACCCTACAGACCCGTACAGACACCTACGGGCACTTACAGAACACTGCAGGCCCCTACGGAACCCTACAGGTCCATACAGAACCCCACAGGGCCCTACGGAACTTTACCAGCCACTACGGAACTCTACGGGCCCCTACGGAACCCTGCAGAACCCTGCGGAACCTTACAGAATCCCACAGACTCCTACAGACTTCTGCGGGCACTTAAACAACCCTACAGGCCCCTACGGAACACTGCCAGCCCCTATGGAAGGAACCCTACGGGCCCCTACAGAACACTACTGGCTCCTGCGGTACTCCACAGGCCTCTAGGGAACCTACGAAGCTCTACGGAGCCCTATGGATCCTTACGGCACAGTACGGGCCCCTTCAGACCTCTGCGGGCGCTTATGGAAACCTACAGGACCCTACGGAACTGTACGAGAATCTACAGGCCCCTAGGGAACACCACAGGCCCCTACGGAACCCTACACAACCCTCCGGAAACATATGGCACCCTACAAGCTCCTACCAACCCCTGCGGGCACCTACACAACCCTACAGGCCCCTACGGAAATCTACGGGACTCTACGGGCCCCTAGGGAACCCTTCAGATTTCGACGGAACCCTACCAGCCCCTCTGGAACCCTACAGAATACTCCAGGACCCGACAGCACTCTACAAGACCCTTAGCAACACAACGGAACCTCACTAAAACCCTATGGGCTCCTACAGAACACTGCAGGTGCCTACGGAACCCTACAGGTCCATACAGAACCCCACAGGGCCCTACGGAACTTTACCAGCCACTACGGAACTCTACGGGCCCCTACGGAACCCTGCAGAACCCTCCAGAACCTTACAGAATCCCACAGACTCCTACAGACTTCTGCGGGCACTTAAACAACCCTACAGGCCCCTACGGAACACTGCCAGCCCCTATGGAAGGAACCCTACGGGCCCCTACAGAACACTACTGGCTCCTGCGGTACTCCACAGGCCTCTAGGGAACCTACGAAGCTCTATGGAGCCCTATGGATCCTTACGGAACAGTACGGGCCCCTTCAGACCTCTGCGGGCACTTATGGAAACCTACAGGACCCTACGGAACTGTACGAGACTCTACAGGCCCCTAGGGAACACCACAGGCCCCTACGGAACCCTACACAACCCTCTGGAAACTTATGGAACCCTACAAGCTCCTACTAACCCCTGCGAGCACTTACACAACCCTACAGGTCCCTACGGAAATCTACGGGACTCTATGGGCCCCTAGGGAACCCTATAGATTTCGATGGAACCCTATGAGGCCCTCTGGAACCCTACAGAATACTCCAGGACCCGACAGCACTCTACAAGACCCTTAGCAACACAACGGAACCTCACTAAAACCCTATGGGCTCCTACAGAACACTGCAGGTGCCTACGGAACCCTACGGACCCCTACGGAACCCTACAGACACCTGCGGGCACTTACGGAACCCTGCAGGCCCCTACGGAACCCTACAGGTCCATACAGAACCCCACAGGGCCCTACGGAACTTTACCAGCCACTACAGAACTCTACGGGCCCCTACGGAACCCTGCAGAACCCTGCGGAACCTTACAGAATCCCACAGACTCCTACAGACTTCTGCGGGCACTTACACAACCCTACAGGTCCCTACGGAAATCTACGGGACTCTATGGGCCCCTAGGGAACCCTATAGATTTCGATGGAACCCTACGAGCCCCTCTGGAACCCTACAGAATACTCCAGGACCCGACAGCACTCTACAAGACCCTTAGCAACACAACGGAACCTCACTAAAACCCTATGGGCTCCTACAGAACACTGTAGGCGCCTACGGAAACCTACAGACCCCTACAGAATACTACCAGCCACTACAGAAAAATATGGCCCCTACGGAACTCTACGGAACCTGGCAGAAACACTGTGGGCCCCTACAGACCCTTGCGGGCACTTGCAGAACTCTGCAGGAACCCACGGAACTTTATGGAACCCTACCAGCCCCTACGGAAGCCTAAAGACCCTTGCAGGCAGTTACGGAACGGTACAGGGCCCTAGGGAACTTTACCAGCCACTACGGAACTCTAGGGGCCCCTACGGAACCCTGCAGAACCCTGCAGAACCTTACAGAATCCCACGGATTCCTACAGACTCCTGCGGGCACTTACTCAACCCTAGAGGACCCTACGGAACACTGCCAGCTCCTATGGAAGGAACCCTACGGGCCCCTACAGAACACTACTGGCTCCTGCGGTACTCCAGAGGCCTCTAGGGAACCTACGAAGCTCTACGGAACCCTATGGATCCTTACGGCACAGTACGGGCCCCTTCAGACCTCTGCGGGCGCTTATGGAAACCTACAGGACCCTACGGAACTGTACGAGACTCTACAGGCCCCTAGGGAACACCACAGGCCCCTACGGAACCCTACACAACCCTCCGGAAACATATGGCACCCTACAAGCTCCTACCAACCCCTGCGGGCACTTACACAACCCTACAGGCCCCTACGGAAATCTACGGGACTCTATGGGCCCCTAGGGAACCCTTCAGATTTCGATGGAACCCTATGAGGCCCTCTGGAACCCTACAGAATACTCCAGGACCCGACAGCACTCTACAAGACCCTTAGCAACACAACAGAACCTCACTAAAACCCTATGGGCTCCTACAGAACACTGCAGGTGCCTACGGAACCCTACAGACCCCTACGGAACCCTACAGACACCTGCGGGCACTTACGGAACCCTGCAGGCCCCTACGGAACCCTACAGGTCCATACAGAACCCCACAGGGCCCTACGGAACTTTACCAGCCACTACAGAACTCTACGGGCCCCTACGGAACCCTGCAGAACCTTACAGAATCCCACAGACTCCTACAGACTTCTGCGGGCACTTAAACAACCCTACAGGTCCCTACGGAAATCTACGGGACTCTATGGGCCCCTAGGGAACCCTATAGATTTCGATGGAACCCTACGAGGCCCTCTGGAACCCTACAGAATACTCCAGGACCCGACAGCACTCTACAAGACCCTTAGCAACACAACGGAACCTCACTAAAACCCTATGGGCTCCTACAGAACACTGCAGGTGCCTACGGAACCCTACAGGTCCATACAGAACCCCACAGGGCCCTACGGAACTTTACCAGCCACTACGGAACTCTACGGGCCCCTACGGAACCCTGCAGAACCCTCCAGAACCTTACAGAATCCCACAGACTCCTACAGACTTCTGCGGGCACTTAAACAACCCTACAGGCCCCTACGGAACACTGCCAGCCCCTATGGAAGGAACCCTACGGGCCCCTACAGAACACTACTGGCTCCTGCGGTACTCCACAGGCCTCTAGGGAACCTACGAAGCTCTACGGAGCCCTATGGATCCTTACGGAACAGTACGGGCCCCTTCAGACCTCTGCGGGCACTTATGGAAACCTACAGGACCCTACGGAACTGTACGAGACTCTACAGGCCCCTAGGGAACACCACAGGCCCCTACGGAACCCTACACAACCCTCTGGAAACTTATGGAACCCTACAAGCTCCTACTAACCCCTGCGAGCACTTACACAACCCTACAGGTCCCTACGGAAATCTACGGGACTCTATGGGCCCCTAGGGAACCCTATAGATTTCGATGGAACCCTATGAGGCCCTCTGGAACCCTACAGAATACTCCAGGACCCGACAGCACTCTACAAGACCCTTAGCAACACAACGGAACCTCACTAAAACCCTATGGGCTCCTACAGAACACTGCAGGTGCCTACGGAACCCTAGAGACCCCTACGGAACCCTACAGACACCTGCGGGCACTTACGGAACCCTGCAGGCCCCTACGGAACCCTACAGGTCCATACAGAACCCCACAGGGCCCTACGGAACTTTACCAGCCACTACAGAACTCTACGGGCCCCTACGGAACCCTGCAGAACCCTGCGGAACCTTACAGAATCCCACAGACTCCTACAGACTTCTGCGGGCACTTACACAACCCTACAGGTCCCTACGGAAATCTACGGGACTCTACGGGCCCCTAGGGAACCCTTCAGATTTCGATGGAACCCTACGAGCCCCTCTGGAACCCTACAGAATACTCCAGGACCCGACAGCACTCTACAAGACCCTTAGCAACACAACGGAACCTCACTAAAACCCTATGGGCTCCTACAGAACACTGTAGGCGCCTACGGAAACCTACAGACCCCTACAGAATACTACCAGCCACTACAGAAAAATATGGCCCCTACGGAACTCTACGGAACCTGGCAGAAACACTGTGGGCCCCTACAGACCCTTGCGGGCACTTGCAGAACTCTGCAGGAACCCACGGAACTTTATGGAACCCTACCAGCCCCTACGGAAGCCTAAAGAGCCTTGCAGGCAGTTACGGAACGGTACAGGGCCCTAGGGAACTTTACCAGCCACTACGGAACTCTAGGGGCCCCTACGGAACCCTGCAGAACCCTCCAGAACCTTACAGAATCCCACGGATTCCTACAGACTCCTGCGGGCACTTACTCAACCCTAGAGGACCCTACGGAACACTGCCAGCTCCTATGGAAGGAACCCTACGGGCCCCTACAGAACACTACTGGCTCCTGCGGTACTCCAGAGGCCTCTAGGGAACCTACGAAGCTCTACGGAACCCTATGGATCCTTACGGCACAGTACGGGCCCCTTCAGACCTCTGCGGGCGCTTATGGAAACCTACAGGACCCTACGGAACTGTACGAGACTCTACAGGCCCCTAGGGAACACCACAGGCCCCTACGGAACCCTACACAACCCTCCGGAAACATATGGCACCCTACAAGCTCCTACCAACCCCTGCGGGCACTTACACAACCCTACAGGCCCCTACGGAAATCTACGGGACTCTATGGGCCCCTAGGGAACCCTTCAGATTTCGATGGAACCCTATGAGGCCCTCTGGAACCCTACAGAATACTCCAGGACCCGACAGCACTCTACAAGACCCTTAGCAACACAACAGAACCTCACTAAAACCCTATGGGCTCCTACAGAACACTGCAGGTGCCTACGGAACCCTACAGACCCCTACGGAACCCTACAGACACCTGCGGGCACTTACGGAACCCTGCAGGCCCCTACGGAACCCTACAGGTCCATACAGAACCCCACAGGGCCCTACGGAACTTTACCAGCCACTACAGAACTCTACGGGCCCCTACGGAACCCTGCAGAACCCTCCAGAACCTTACAGAATCCCACAGACTCCTACAGACTTCTGCGGGCACTTAAACAACCCTACAGGCCCCTACGGAACACTGCCAGC
>NW_027415207.1:0-16927 GCF_964106895.1 Numenius arquata
GAGGTCGGCGCTCGTCGGCATGTATTAGCTCTAGAATTACCACAGTTATCCAAGTAGCGGGAGAGGAGCGACCAAAGGAACCATAACTGATTTAATGAGCCATTCGCAGTTTCACTGTACCGCCCGTGTGTACTTAGACATGCATGGCTTAAGCTTTGAGACAAGCATATGCTACTGGCAGGATCAACCAGGTAGCCGCAACCCACGGCGCGCGCGCGGACGCCCGGCCCGCCGGCGCGCCCTGCCAACCCTGACCGCCCCGGCTCTTTCGCCGCTCCGACCCGCGGGAGCGGCACCACGGTCCGCGACGGTGGCGGCATGGCAGCGACGGCGCCGGCGGCGGCGAACGCGAACCCGGCGCCCGGGCAGGGACGTCAGCGCTCATCCCCAGAGAGGCGGCGCGTGACCGACCCCGGCGGCCGGCCCTTCCCGCGCCGCCGCGGGCAAGGAGCCGGTTTGCGCTCAGCAGCTTTCTCTCCCGCCGGCTTCGCTGGCGCGCGCCGCGCCCCTCGGACTCCCGCTCGCGCGAGACGGTACACGCGTGGGCGCGCGCCGCCGGCTCCGCGCGGCCGGCGGCCGGCCGGGGCTGACCCGCCCCCGAAGCCGGCCCGGGGGACGCGAGAGGGACTCGCTCCCCCACCCTCGCCGCTGCCGCGGGACGTGACGGACGTGCTAGAGGAGACGGCGACCCGCCGAGGCGGGCGCGACCCGGACCGCGAGGCCCCTTCGCCGGGGCGGCTCGCTCCGCAGCGAGCGGCGGGGCGGCGCGCGAGGAGCCAAGCGCCACGGCGGCGGCAGCGACGGCGGGGAGACGCCTCCCCGGCCGCCCGCGGCGCGCCTCTCTCGCCCTACGATCCTCGCTTGGCTCGGCCGCCCCCGCCGCCCGAGCGCTGCTCGCGGCCGGCACCCGCGGGGCACCCGGGCCGGCGCGCCGGCGCCTGGCGCGTTTTAGGACACCTGAGAACTCGCGGCACCGCGCGGCTGTCACAAAGCTGGGGTCGGCCGTAGCCCGGGGAAACCCGACCGGCGGGGCGCGGGGGGGACGACGCGGGGCGGCCGGGCGAGGCGCGCGCCCCGCCGCCGACATCACCGCCGCCGCGGCCCCCCTTCGCTCGCTCGCTCGCGGGAGAAAGGACTACGCCTCGTACGCGACGGGAAGCGAATTGGAAAGGAGACCACCCTGCCTGAACACCGGACACCCCCGTGGCTCCCTATTACGGAGAGCACGGAAGAGCCGGCCCGCCGAGGGCCCTCTCCGACGCGACCCGAAAGGCCTCATCGATCGGTAACGGGGGAAAGGGGGAGAGGAGAGCGAAGGAAGCCGAGGCCACGCGGCCACGGTCTCGAGCCAGCCGACGGCCACGCGCGACCGCCGCCGCCCGGGGGGCGGACGGCAAGACGCGGGGCCCTGCGTGCGAGCGAGAAGGCAACGTCCGCGAGAGGTGCTCCGACGGCCTGAACACCGGCAGAACCGGCCCGCCGCGGAGCCTCTCCGACGCGCCCGGGGTGAACGCCTCAGCGGGCGCTGCCTGCGGGTCTGGATCAGTGAAACGAGCGGGGGGTGCCGCCACCCCCCCGGCTCCGCACGATTCCCTTCAGCGACAGCGACAGGACCGACCGGGGCGAAGCCGCGGCAGGCTTGACTCCCCCGGTCGCCTTTCAGCGTTCCAGAGTGCCGGACGACCGCCGCCGGCCGCCGGTCTTGCCCCTCCCCGCGGGCAGTCGCTTACCCCGGGGAAGGAGAGCAAAGGGTACAGAGAAAAAAACAGCGGAAACGGAAAAAAAACCGGTAAAAGCAAAACTCGGACACCGAAAAAAAGCTGCGAGAGCCCTGCGGACCCTCGCTCCGAGCCCTCCGGGAACGAGGGAAGCCAGGGCGGGCCAGACTCCACGGGCCCCCCCACGTACGGCCCGTGCCGGAGGAAAGGGCGAGGCGACGCCGCCTCGCCCGCCGACACCCTCCTCACCGGCACCTCGGGGAACGGAAGAACGAACCGCCGCCGGCTCGGGAACCCTCCGCTCTCTGCCCTCCCGCCGCGGCGGGCTCCGGCTTAGGGCCGGAGGGAAAAAGGACGAGGCGACGCCGCCTCGCCCGCCGGCAACCCTCTCTCCTTCCTCGGCGGCACCCCTGCTCCGGGACGGAGGAACGAGCCGACGCCGGCTCGGGAACCCTCCGCCCGCCGCCCCCCCCGGGCTGGCCGGCCACCGGCACCGGCCACCCGCGCTCTCCCCCGCGCCGCGGCGGGCTCCGGCTTAGGGCCGGAGGGAAAAAGGACGAGGCGACGCCGCCTCGCCCGCCGGCAACCCTCTCTCCTTCCTCGGCGGCACCCCTGCTCCGGGACGGAGGAACGAGCCGACGCCGGCTCGGGAACCCTCCGCCCGCCGCCCCCCCCGGGCTGGCCGGCCACCGGCACCGGCCACCCGCGCTCTCCCCCGCGCCGCGGCGGGCTCCGGCTTAGGGCCGGAGGGAAAAAGGACGAGGCGACGCCGCCTCGCCCGCCGGCAACCCTCTCTCCTTCCTCGGCGGCACCCCTGCTCCGGGACGGAGGAACGAGCCGACGCCGGCTCGGGAACCCTCCGCCCGCCGCCCCCCCCGGGCTGGCCGGCCACCGGCACCGGCCACCCGCGCTCTCCCCCGCGCCGCGGCGGGCTCCGGCTTAGGGCCGGAGGGAAAAAGGACGAGGCGACGCCGCCTCGCCCGCCGGCAACCCTCTCTCCTTCCTCGGCGGCACCCCTGCTCCGGGACGGAGGAACGAGCCGACGCCGGCTCGGGAACCCTCCGCCCGCCGCCCCCCCCGGGCTGGCCGGCCACCGGCACCGGCCACCCGCGCTCTCCCCCGCGCCGCGGCGGGCTCCGGCTTAGGGCCGGAGGGAAAAAGGACGAGGCGACGCCGCCTCGCCCGCCGGCAACCCTCTCTCCTTCCTCGGCGGCACCCCTGCTCCGGGACGGAGGAACGAGCCGACGCCGGCTCGGGAACCCTCCGCCCGCCGCCCCCCCCGGGCTGGCCGGCCACCGGCACCGGCCACCCGCGCTCTCCCCCGCGCCGCGGCGGGCTCCGGCTTAGGGCCGGAGGGAAAAAGGACGAGGCGACGCCGCCTCGCCCGCCGGCAACCCTCTCTCCTCCTCGGCGGCACCCCTGCTCCGGGACGGAGGAACGAGCCGACGCCGGCTCGGGAACCCTCCGCCCGCCGCCCCCCCCGGGCTGGCCGGCCACCGGCACCGGCCACCCGCGCTCTCCCCCGCGCCGCGGCGGGCTCCGGCTTAGGGCCGGAGGGAAAAAGGACGAGGCGACGCCGCC
Organism: Numenius arquata; assembly: GCF_964106895.1. Lineage (NCBI taxonomy): Eukaryota > Metazoa > Chordata > Aves > Charadriiformes > Scolopacidae > Numenius > Numenius arquata. The sequence goes on from NW_027415207.1 coordinate 3,300, forward strand.
TCGCCCGCCGGCAACCCTCTCTCCTCCTCGGCGGCACCCCTGCTCCGGGACGGAGGAACGAGCCGACGCCGGCTCGGGAACCCTCCGCCCGCCGCCCCCCCCGGGCTGGCCGGCCACCGGCACCGGCCACCCGCGCTCTCCCCCGCGCCGCGGCGGGCTCCGGCTTAGGGCCGGAGGGAAAAAGGACGAGGCGACGCCGCCTCGCCCGCCGGCAACCCTCTCTCCTCCTCGGCGGCACCCCTGCTCCGGGACGGAGGAACGAGCCGACGCCGGCTCGGGAACCCTCCGCCCGCCGCCCCCCCCGGGCTGGCCGGCCACCGGCACCGGCCACCCGCGCTCTCCCCCGCGCCGCGGCGGGCTCCGGCTTAGGGCCGGAGGGAAAAAGGACGAGGCGACGCCGCCTCGCCCGCCGGCAACCCTCTCTCCTCCTCGGCGGCACCCCTGCTCCGGGACGGAGGAACGAGCCGACGCCGGCTCGGGAACCCTCCGCCCGCCGCCCCCCCCGGGCTGGCCGGCCACCGGCACCGGCCACCCGCGCTCTCCCCCGCGCCGCGGCGGGCTCCGGCTTAGGGCCGGAGGGAAAAAGGACGAGGCGACGCCGCCTCGCCCGCCGGCAACCCTCTCTCCTCCTCGGCGGCACCCCTGCTCCGGGACGGAGGAACGAGCCGACGCCGGCTCGGGAACCCTCCGCCCGCCGCCCCCCCCGGGCCGGCCGGCCACCGGCACCGGCCACCCGCGCTCTCCCCCGCGCCGCGGCGGGCTCCGGCTTAGGGCCGGAGGGAAAAAGGACGAGGCGACGCCGCCTCGCCCGCCGGCAACCCTCTCTCCTCCTCGGCGGCACCCCTGCTCCGGGACGGAGGAACGAGCCGACGCCGGCTCGGGAACCCTCCGCCCGCCGCCCCCCCCGGGCCGGCCGGCCACCGGCACCGGCCACCCGCGCTCTCCCCCGCGCCGCGGCGGGCTCCGGCTTAGGGCCGGAGGGAAAAAGGACGAGGCGACGCCGCCTCGCCCGCCGGCAACCCTCTCTCCTCCTCGGCGGCACCCCTGCTCCGGGACGGAGGAACGAGCCGACGCCGGCTCGGGAACCCTCCGCCCGCCGCCCCCCCCGGGCCGGCCGGCCACCGGCACCGGCCACCCGCGCTCTCCCCCGCGCCGCGGCGGGCTCCGGCTTAGGGCCGGAGGGAAAAAGGACGAGGCGACGCCGCCTCGCCCGCCGGCAACCCTCTCTCCTCCTCGGCGGCACCCCTGCTCCGGGACGGAGGAACGAGCCGACGCCGGCTCGGGAACCCTCCGCCCGCCGCCCCCCCCGGGCTGGCCGGCCACCGGCACCGGCCACCCGCGCTCTCCCCCGCGCCGCGGCGGGCTCCAGCTTAGGGCCGGAGAAAAAGGGTGAGGCGCCGCTCTCCTCACCCAGCCCATCATCGGGGGCCCTCCGGAGCCGAGGAAAGCCGCGGCAGGCTCTCCACTCCCCGGCCGAATCCTGCGGCACATGCCGCCAGGATTCCCTGTCCTCATCGGGTCCCCCTCCGGGACCGGGGAAGGTGCCCCGTCTTCCCCGGCCGTACGCGTTCGAGTGCCGGCCACTGCCAACTGCCGGTCTTTGTCCTTCCCTCCCCCGCGGGATCCAGCGCTCCACTTCGCCGGGAGACCCGCGGGCGCCACCTCCGCCTCGCTAGCTCCCCTCCGGAGCCTAGCTGCTATGCCGTTCCCCTAATATGGAGATACGGTTCATCGCTCCCGGACAGCGGCAAGAACGTAGGCTCTGCCCACCGGGGAGGAGCGCCAACCACGCCGACTTTTACGATGACGTAACTGGAGGCAGCGTAAAACAGCGACCCCTTCGGCTGCTGGAAGTAGCGCTGGGGACAAAAGGTCTACCCGCCACCCCGGAACAGCGCCTAAGTCCCGCCGGAGCGAGGTAGACCTGGCGACCGGCTGCCGAGGCGGGTCAAGCGGACAGCCCTGCCGGTCCCGGAGGCGGGTAGACCTGGACGCCCGGACCGGAGGCGGGTAGACCAGCGCGCCCAAGTGCCGCCGGAGCGAGGTAGACCTGGCGACCGGCTGCCGAGGCGGGTCAAGCGGACAGCCCTGCCGGTCCCGGAGGCGGGTAGACCTGGACGCCCGGACCGGAGGCGGGTAGACCTGGACGCCCAAGTGCCGCCGGAGCGAGGTAGACCTGGCGACCGGCTGCCGAGGCGGGTCAAGCGGACAGCCCTGCCGGTCCCGGAGGCGGGTAGACCTGGACGCCCGGACCGGAGGCGGGTAGACCTGGACGCCCAAGTGCCGCCGGAGCGAGGTAGACCTGGCGACCGGCTGCCGAGGCGGGTCAAGCGGACAGCCCTGCCGGTCCCGGAGGCGGGTAGACCTGGACGCCCGGACCGGAGGAGGGTAGACCAGCGCGCCCAAGTGCCGCCGGAGCGAGGTAGACCTGGCGACCGGCTGCCGAGGCGGGTCAAGCGGACAGCCCTGCCGGTCCCGGAGGCGGGTAGACCTGGACGCCCGGACCGGAGGAGGGTAGACCAGCGCGCCCAAGTGCCGCCGGAGCGAGGTAGACCTGGCGACCGGCTGCCGAGGCGGGTCAAGCGGACAGCCCTGCCGGTCCCGGAGGCGGGTAGACCTGGACGCCCGGACCGGAGGCGGGTAGACCTGGACGCCCAAGTGCCGCCGGAGCGAGGTAGACCTGGCGACCGGCTGCCGAGGCGGGTCAAGCGGACAGCCCTGCCGGTCCCGGAGGCGGGTAGACCTGGCAGCCCGGACCGGAGGCGGGTAGACCTGGACGCCCGGACCGGTCCCGGAGGTGGGTAGACCTGGCAGCCGGCTGCCGAGGCGGGTAGACCTGGCAGCCCGGACCGGTCCCGGAGGCGGGTAGACCTGGCAGCCCCGACCGGAGGCGGGTAGACCTGGCATCCCCGACCGGAGGCGGGTAGACCTGGCAGCCCGGACCGGAGCAGGGTAGACCTGGCCGACCGGTCCCGGAGGCGGGTAGACCTGGCAGCCGGCTGCCGAGGCGGGTAGACCTGGCAGTCCGGACCGGAGGCGGGTAGACCTGGCAGCCGGCTGCCGAGGCGGGTAGACCTGGCAGCCCGGACCGGAGGCGGGTAGACTTGGCAGCCCGGACCGGTCCCGGAGGCGGGTAGACCTGGCAGCCGGCTGCCGAGGCGGGTAGACCTGGCACCCCGGACCGGAGGCGGGTAGACCTGGACGCCCGGACCGGAGGCGGGTAGACCTGGCCGACCGGTCCCGGAGGTGGGTAGACCTGGCAGCCCGGACCGGAGGCGGGTAGACCTGGACGCCCGGACCGGAGCAGGGTAGACCTGGCCGACCGGTCCCGGAGGCGGGTAGACCTGGCAGCCGGCTGCCGAGGCGGGTAGACCTGGCAGCCCGGACCGGTCCCGGAGGCGGGTAGACCTGGCAGCCCGGACCGGTCCCGGAGGCGGGTAGACCTGGCAGCCCGGACCGGAGGCGGGTAGACCTGGACGCCCGGACCGGTCCCGGAGGTGGGTAGACCTGGCAGCCGGCTGCCGAGGCGGGTAGACCTGGCAGCCCGGACCGGTCCCGGAGGCGGGTAGACCTGGCAGCCCGGACCGGTCCCGGAGGTGGGTAGACCTGGCAGCCGGCTGCCGAGGCGGGTAGACCTGGACGCCCGGACCGGTCCCGGAGGTGAGTAGACCTGGCAGCCGGCTGCCGAGGCGGGTAGACCCACCCGGACCGGGACGGCGCGGCTGCCGTATCCCGGTTCTCCCAGGGTGGAAGGATTACGGGGGGGGCGGGTGGGGGGGGGATTATTTATACCGTGTGGGTTTTTTTTTTCCTTAACTATCGTTCTCGCCCTCGTCCCCCGATTTAAAGAGTCAAGCGTTTCCGGTACTGGGTACGCCCTGATGGGGATACAGCAGACCGAGCTGGGGGGGGGGGATGTTCGATTTTTTTTTTTTTTGGCTCTTTAATTTTCTCCCCCCTTCGCCTATTTCAAGATTCGGGCGTCTCTAATACAGGGGCAACCCTCACCCGGATCTCCCGGAGCGGCGGGGAGAGGGGGGAAGAGGAGGGGCGCGGAACAGTTGTGATTTTTTTTTTTTTTAATAGTCGTTATTGTTGCTCTTATTACTATTACTGTTACGGTCGGTTTATTGCTCCTTATGATGATGAATTACCAGTTGTTAAATAATAATCTGTTTATTTTCCCCGACGCCGCTGCTGGCGGCAAGTCTGCCTGAGCAGACTCTGGACGCCTATTTCGCTCCCCGGCCGCCGGGATCGGCGAGAGCCGGCGGCCCCCGCCGCGAGCCGCCCGGCGCCCCGCCGCGACGCGAGCTCGCCGGCCGCCGGCGGACTCGGCGACCGGCGGCCCCGATCCGGCGGCGGGTGCCGGCGCCGCCGGGCGCTCGCCGGCTTTCGCCTCTCGCGGTGGGCTTTTCCGTTCCGCTCGGTTTTGGCTCGGGGGGCTGCGAGGGGGGGCGTGGGGGGGCTGAGGGCGTTGGGGGGGCTGCGCGTGTGGGCGCGCGCGGTGGGGCGGGGGTGCCGGGGCGGGTGCTTTTCCCCCGCCGCTTTGCCTCCCCGGCCGCCGGGGTCGGCGAGAGCCGGCGGCCCCCGCCGCGAGCCGCCCGGCGCCCCGCCGCGACGCGAGCTCGCCGGCCGCCGGCGGACTCGGGGACCGGCGGCCCCGATCCGGCGGCGGGTGCCGGCGCCGCCGGGCGCTCGCCGGCTTTCGCCTCTCGCGGTGGGCTTTTCCGTTCCGCTCGGTTTTGGCTCGGGGGGCTGCGAGGGGGGGCGTGGGGGGGCTGAGGGCGTTGGGGGGGCTGCGCGTGTGGGCGCGCGCGGTGGGGCGGGGGTGCCGGGGCGGGTGCTTTTCCCCCCGCCGCTTTGCCTCCCCGGCCGCCGGGGTCGGCGAGAGCCGGCGGCCCCCGCCGCGAGCCGCCCGGCGCCCCGCCGCGACGCGAGCTCGCCGGCCGCCGGCGGACTCGGGGACCGGCGGCCCCGATCCGGCGGCGGGTGCCGGCGCCGCCGGGCGCTCGCCGGCTTTCGCCTCTCGCGGTGGGCTTTTCCGTTCCGCTCGGTTTTGGCTCGGGGGGCTGCGAGGGGGGGCGTGGGGGGGCTGAGGGCGTTGGGGGGGCTGCGCGTGTGGGCGCGCGCGGTGGGGCGGGGGTGCCGGGGCGGGTGCTTTTCCCCCGCCGCTTTGCCTCCCCGGCCGCCGGGGTCGGCGAGAGCCGGCGGCCCCCGCCGCGAGCCGCCCGGCGCCCCGCCGCGACGCGAGCTCGCCGGCCGCCGGCGGACTCGGGGACCGGCGGCCCCGATCCGGCGGCGGGTGCCGGCGCCGCCGGGCGCTCGCCGGCTTTCGCCTCTCGCGGTGGGCTTTTCCGTTCCGCTCGGTTTTGGCTCGGGGGGCTGCGAGGGGGGGCGTGGGGGGGCTGAGGGCGTTGGGGGGGCTGCGCGTGTGGGCGCGCGCGGTGGGGCGGGGGTGCCGGGGCGGGTGCTTTTCCCCCCGCCGCTTTGCCTCCCCGGCCGCCGGGGTCGGCGAGAGCCGGCGGCCCCCGCCGCGAGCCGCCCGGCGCCCCGCCGCGACGCGAGCTCGCCGGCCGCCGGCGGACTCGGGGACCGGCGGCCCCGATCCGGCGGCGGGTGCCGGCGCCGCCGGGCGCTCGCCGGCTTTCGCCTCTCGCGGTGGGCTTTTCCGTTCCGCTCGGTTTTGGCTCGGGGGGCTGCGAGGGGGGGCGTGGGGGGGCTGAGGGCGTTGGGGGGGCTGCGCGTGTGGGCGCGCGCGGTGGGGCGGGGGTGCCGGGGCGGGTGCTTTTCCCCCCGCCGCTTTGCCTCCCCGGCCGCCGGGGTCGGCGAGAGCCGGCGGCCCCCGCCGCGAGCCGCCCGGCGCCCCGCCGCGACGCGAGCTCGCCGGCCGCCGGCGGACTCGGGGACCGGCGGCCCCGATCCGGCGGCGGGTGCCGGCGCCGCCGGGCGCTCGCCGGCTTTCGCCTCTCGCGGTGGGCTTTTCCGTTCCGCTCGGTTTTGGCTCGGGGGGCTGCGGGCGGGGGGGAGAGGGGGGCTGTGTGAGGTCTTTGCGGGGGGGGAGGGGGTTGTGGGTGTACGCGCGGCGGGATGGGGGAGATTTTCCCCCTCGCCGTCATTTTCCCCCTTCTCCCCTTCCCCCCCTCCGCGGAGCAGCGGGGCGGGGGAGCGGGGGGTGGGCCCGCAGCTGCGCGCCCTGCGCATGCGCGCGTGTCCCCCCCACCCCCCGCCCGCGGTTGAAAGGCGGGGGTTCCCGCCGCGCTAACGGTCGCGGGCTCATTGGCGCCAAAGGCAGGGAAGGGAAAGGAGGGGATGCCGCTGCGGCAGCAGGCGAGAGCGCTCGGCGAGCAGGCGGGGAGCCCGGCGCAGAGGTAGGCAGGGGAGAGGGCGTGCGGGGCGCGGTCTCTCTTTTCGGAGAAAATTCCCGCTTGGCTCGGTTGCGGTTCTTTTCCTTCCTTCCTTCTGTCGGTTGGCAACCCGCGGCAGGGGCGGGCGGGCGGGCTGAAGGAGCGACCGGCCGTCCCCGCCGCCCGAGAAAGCAGGGCGGGAGCCGGGGCACGGGCAGGGCGGGGTAGAGACTCGGCAGCCGGGGTCAGAGACCGGTCGCGCCGCCGGGATTCCCCTCTCCCGCCGGGGCGCGGAGCCGGCGGGGGCTCCGCTGGGTCCTAAAGTCTCCCGTCGTCTTTCCCCGGGAGCGGCGAAACCTGCGGGCGGGAGGAGGAGCGGGTGGCCGGATTCGCCGTGAAGCGGGCGGTGGACGGGGGTGGGGGGGCGGCTTGAGGGCAAGAGGGGGGCCGGTGGGGGGGCGAGTTTCGCTCTCTGCGCGCGCGCGCGTCTGCCTCTGCCGCGCGCGAGGAGTTCGGGGAGGGGGGGGCTGTTGGGGGGTGCGGCGGCAGACGGGGGGGGGTTCGGGCTGGTGGGGGGGGCGAGGGGGGTCGGCGGGGGGGGATTTCCGCTCTTTGCTTTGCGTGCGCGCGTACCTGCCTCTGCCGCGCGCGAGGAGTTCGGGGAGGGGGGGGCTGTTGGGGGGTGCGGCGGCAGACGGGGGGGGTTCGGGCTGGGTGGGGGGGGGTGGGGAGGGGGTCGGCGGGAGCGTGTTTCTCTCTGCGTGCGCGCGTTTCTGCCTCTGCCGCCGGGATTCCCTTCTCCCGCCGGGGCGCGGAGCCGGCGGGGGCTCCGCTGGGTCCTAAAGTCTCCCGTCGTCTTTCCCCGGGAGCGGCGAAACCTGCGGGCGGGAGGAGGAGCGGGTGGCCGGATTCGCCGTGAAGCGGGCGGTGGACGGGGGTGGGGGTGGGGGGGCGGCTTGAGGGCAAGAGGGGGGCCGGTGGGGGGGCGAGTTTCGCTCTCTGCGCGCGCGCGCGTCTGCCTCTGCCGCGCGCGAGGAGTTCGGGGAGGGGGGGGCTGTTGGGGGGTGCGGCGGCAGACGGGGGGGGGTTCGGGCTGGTGGGGGGGGCGAGGGGGGTCGGCGGGGGGGGGATTTCCGCTCTTTGCTTTGCGTGCGCGCGTACCTGCCTCTGCCGCGCGCGAGGAGTTCGGGGAGGGGGGGGCTGTTGGGGGGTGCGGCGGCAGACGGGGGGGGGTTCGGGCTGGTGGGGGGGGCGAGGGGGGTCGGCGGGGGGGGATTTCCGCTCTTTGCTTTGCGTGCGCGCGTACCTGCCTCTGCCGCGCGCGAGGAGTTCGGGGAGGGGGGGGGCTGTTGGGGGGTGCGGCGGCAGACGGGGGGGTTCGGGCTGGGGGGCCTGCCGGGGCAGGCCCGCGTCCGTGGGCACGCGGTGGGCGGTGGCCGCGTGCGCGCAGGTGCGTGCCCGAGCGCGTGCGGCGGCAGGCGAGGGGTTCGGTTCCGGGGGCCTGCCGGGGGATGAGAGCGCGCTTGCGCGAAGCGAAAAGGCCCCGTAACGCTCTCGCTAACGTCGCCTTCTCTGTTACAGCCCGCCGGGTCGGCCGCGCCGATGTCCGGCTGCCACCCGTGCCCGCCTGCGGGCGCGGCCGCTCGGCTCTTCTGCCGGTCGAAACCCCGTCCCTGGGAAAGCAGCAGCAGCAGCCGCCGCCGCCGCCAGGGCCGTGTGCCCGGGCAGGGGCTGCCGGAGAGCCGGGCCGCCCTCCTGAGAAACGTCCGCCGTCGGCGGGAAGGGTGAGAACTGCCGAGAGGACGGTAAGGTAAGGCCCCGGCGGCCCGAGGCCAAGGGGGGGAACCGCTCCCTTCGCCGGCAGGGCGCCGTCGAGAGCCCCGCCGTCTCCCCCGGAGGGCTCGGCGCGCGTAAGACCCCCACGATCCCGGCCGTTAGAGCGTGCCCTGAAGGGAAGCCTCCCCCGGTCCTCCGTGCTCCGGTTGGGGGGGGGGTGGTGTGTGGTGGTGGTGGTGGTGGGTGGGTGTGTGTGTCCAGTGCTTGGTGCCGGAGGCCGTCGGGAGAGCGACCGCAGCCTTCTCCGCCCGAGAGCCGCTGTCGGGAGGAATAGCCCTGAGCTCTCTTCTTCCTCATGCCCCCAGCCCCAGGTGCAGGCGGCCCCTCCGCGCCGAGGGCAGTTCTGTGGAGCAGCGTAAGCTAGCGTCCGGCTTGGAGATTCTCACGGCTGGCTTCTCTTCGGTACGTTCCAGTTCCTCAAACTTTTCCAGCGGGCGGGGGGGGGGAAGGGGGAAAAGCGCTTCTCCAACAGTCTGTCCCGGCAGCGCCACAGCGTCGTGGGCCGGAGAACCCGAAGGAGGCTCGTCTCGCCGCCTCACGGCATCGGCTCCGTCTGCGCCTTTCTTCGCGAGGGTTCCTCTAAGTCGGTCTCAGAAGCCGGGGTTACGGTGAGCTCGCTCCGGTAAGGAGCTCTTCCCTCGCTGCCTTCTGCCGTCGTCACACACGCGCCCCCCCCCGCCGCTGCCTTCGGGCCGTCCGCCTAGCGGGGAAGCTAAAGAGAAGGCCGGCCGGCCCGCCCCGTATTTAAAAAACACGCTCGCGCTCTTCCCCACAGGGAGCTGCCGATCTCCCGCCGTAGCGATAAGCGAAGGGATTTCTCCGAGCCGCCGCGTGGCTCCCGAGTTCCTCCGGCTCACGAGAGGGTAGGTCTGGGTGGTGCGGGAGTCGGGAACGTATCCCGGGAGAGCGCAAGCGCCTGCTCTGCCTGCAGAGGCGTCTCTCGCGCGTCCCCCGGAGCAGACCGGGCTCTCGTTTTTCACCGGGCTCTCGCCGGGAGCGATTCCGCCCCTTTGGGCGGCTGGAGAGCGTTTGTCTCCTGCGTGTTAGGGTCCCGAGGGCGCCTCGAGGACCCCGACGACCTTCGCCTGGCACCTGCGCCTGCACCCACCCGCCGCCGGCTCGCCTCTCGGGACTCGGCTGGCGTGCCCGTCCCCGCCCGTTTCAAGGGGCGGAGAGGGAGCTCTCCTCAGGTAAGGCGGCGTTTGCTTCCTAGCCGGGCTTTTGCTTTCAGCCGAAACTTTCCGCTTCCCGTTCTTCGTCGCGCCGGTCGGAGGCTCGAAAGCGTCCGTCAGCGGGGACGACGAAGGTCTGGGCCGCTCTAACGATGGGGCGCGCGCCCGCGAGGCTGCCGGGCTCTCTCTCCCTTTCCCGGCGTCGGCTCCCCTTTAGCGGCGTTGCGGAGCCGAAGCGGTTCTCCTGGACGCGGGCGGGACGGTAAGTAAGGCGTTGCGGGGACCCGGCTCCTTGCCGCGTAGGGCGTGTAAACGGCACCGTGCTTTTCCGCTTTTCCGGCTGGCGCGGCCGCGAGAAGGGTCGCACTTCTTCCCTTCCGTGGGCGGCGGACGCGCAGCTACGGCTGCCGGGCCGCTCTCGCCGAATGCCTCGCCTCTCGTCCGGTCCGATCCCCGCGGCCCGACCGCCTGAAGGTTTGCGCAAAGCCCCGGGCAAGGCCGCGTCGGTTTGCAGTCCCCGCGTCGGCCACGGGAAATATTTTGGCGGTCCCTCGACGAAGGGGTGAACTCGACGAGGCGCTTTGAGTCTTTCGGGTGGCTGCTGCCGTTGCTGTTCCGAAGAGCGGTCCGGGTGAGAGCGCCGGCGGTCGAGAGGCCTCCTGTGACCCGGTAGAGCCGGGTACTCGTCTGCCGAGGCGGGCTTGTTCTCTCGCCTCCCGGTGCGGGTGTCTATAGGTCAGAGGGCAGCGAGATGGCTCCTGCCAAAGGAAAGGCTGACGTTTCTAGCGACGCGAGGAAACGAAAAGCCCTTCCCGCAGCTTGCCGATACAACTCGCCGGGGGCGGCGGCGGCGGCGGCGGCGGCGGCGGCGCGTTTTGTCGGGCCGAGCGGCGGCCTTCTCGTGGGGGGGTGGGGGGAGGAGGCTCGGCGGCCCGAAGCCAGCCGTAGTCCGTGACGGCGCCTAGGTCGCCGTGACTCCCCTACGACGGTATCTGCCCTGACGTCCCTCCCTTCCTCTCTCCCCTCCAGCGTCCGGGTCTCGAGGAGAAGCAGGAGAGCGCCTTTCCGCCCCCCGCAGAAAGCAGCGGCTTCGCCCGAGGCCGGGCCCCCCCGCGTCGAGGTAGCCCGCCGACGTGCCGCCGCCGCGCCCGGGAGAGGTGGGTCAGGTAGGGGTCAGGACCGAGGCGGGGGGAAGGCGAGAGGGCCGCGCCACCCCCCCGGCCCGCTCGCGCCGGCTCTTGCGGGAAGGCCCACGTCCCACCCCACGTCCTGCCCCACAGGCCCCTTCTCTGCCCCACATCCCCCGTAACGGGATGAGAACCCCCTCCCTCTGCCCCACATGCTGCCCCACGGGCCCCTTCTCTGCCCCACATCCCCCCCAACGGCACCACACCCCCCTCCCTCTGCCCCACATCCTGCCCCACAGGCCCCCTCTCTGCCCCACATCCTGCCCCACAGGCCCCTTCTCTGCCCCACATCCCCCCCAACGGCACCACACCCCCCTCCCTCTGCCCCACATCCTGCCCCACAGGCCCCTTCTCTGCCCCACATCCCCCGTAACGGGATCAGAACCCCCTCCCTCTGCCCCACATCCTGCCCCACAGGCCCCTTCTCTGCCCCACATGCCCCCGTAACGGGATCAGAACCCCCTCCCTCTGCCCCACATCCTGCCCCACAGGCCCCTTCTCTGCCCCACACCCCCAGTAACGGGATCAGAACGCCCTCCCTCTGCCCCACATCCTGCCCCACAGGCCCCTTCTCTGCCCCACATGCCCCCGTAACGGGATCAGAACCCCCTCCCTTGGCCCCACATCCTGCCCCACAGGCCCCTTCTCTGCCCCACATTCCCCCGTAACGGGATCAGAACCCCCTCCCTCTGCCCCGCATCCTGCCCCACAGGCCCCTTCTCTGCCCCACATCCCCTGTAACGGGATGAGAACCCCCTCCCTCTGCCCCACATCCTGCCCCACAGGCCCCTTCTCTGCCCCACATTCCCCCGTAACGGGATCAGAACCCCCTCCCTCTGCCCCGCATCCTGCCCCACAGCCCCCTTCTCTGCCCCACATCCCCCGTAACGGGATGAGAACCCCCTCCCTCTGCCCCACATCCTGCCCCACAGGCCCCTTCTCTGCCCCACATCCCCCCCAACAGCACCACACCCCCCTCCCTCTGCCCCACATCCTGCCCCACAGGCCCCTTCTCTGCCCCACATTCCCCCGTAACGGGATCAGAACCCCCTCCCTCTGCCCCGCATCCTGCCCCACAGGCCCCTTCTCTGCCCCACATCCCCCATAACGGGATGAGAACCCCCTCCCTCTGCCCCACATCCTGCCCCACAGGCCCCTTCTCTGCCCCACATCCCCCCCAACAGCACCACACCCCCCTCCCTCTGCCCCACATCCTGCCCCACAGCCCCCTTCTCTGCCCCAAGTCCCCCATAACGGGATGAGAACCCCCTCCCCCTGCCCCGCATCCTGCCCCACAGGCCCCTTCTCTGCCCCACATCCCCCCCAACAGCACCACACCCCCCTCCCTCTGCCCCACATCCTGCCCCACAGCCCCCTTCTCTGCCCCAAGTCCCCCATAACGGGATGAGAACCCCCTCCCCCTGCCCCACATCCTGCCCCACAGGCCCCTTCTCTGCCCCACATGCCCCCCAACAGCACCAGAACCCCCTCCCTCTGCCCCGCATCCTGCCCCCCAACAGCACCAGAACCCCCTCCCTCTGCCCCGCATCCTGCCCCACAGGCCTCTTCTCTGCCCCACATCCCCCGTAACGGGATCAGAACGCCCTCCCTCTGCCCCACATCCTGCCCCACAGGCCCCTTCTCTGCCCCACATGCCCCCGTAACGGGATCAGAACCCCCTCCCTCTGCCCCACATCCTGCCCCACAGGCCCCTTCTCTGCCCCACATGCCCCCGTAACGGGATCAGAACGCCCTCCCTCTGCCCCACATCCTGCCCCACAGGCCCCTTCTCTGCCCCACATGCCCCCGTAACGGGATCAGAACCCCCTCCCTCTGCCCCGCATCCTGCCCCACAGGCCCCTTCTCTGCCCCACATTCCCCCGTAACGGGATCAGAACCCCCTCCCTCTGCCCCGCATCCTGCCCCACAGCCCCCTTCTCTGCCCCACATCCCCCGTAACGGGATGAGAACCCCCTCCCTCTGCCCCACATCCTGCCCCACAGGCCCCTTCTCTGCCCCACATCCCCCCCAACAGCACCACACCCCCCTCCCTCTGCCCCACATCCTGCCCCACAGGCCCCTTCTCTGCCCCACATTCCCCCGTAACGGGATCAGAACCCCCTCCCTCTGCCCCGCATCCTGCCCCACAGGCCCCTTCTCTGCCCCACATCCCCCGTAACGGGATGAGAACCCCCTCCCTCTGCCCCACATCCTGCCCCACAGGCCCCTTCTCTGCCCCACATCCCCCCCAACAGCACCACACCCCCCTCCCTCTGCCCCACATCCTGCCCCACAGGCCCCTTCTCTGCCCCAAGTCCCCCATAACGGGATGAGAACCCCCTCCCCCTGCCCCGCATCCTGCCCCACAGGCCCCTTCTCTGCCCCACATCCCCCCCAACAGCACCACACCCCCCTCCCTCTGCCCCACATCCTGCCCCACAGCCCCCTTCTCTGCCCCAAGTCCCCCATAACGGGATGAGAACCCCCTCCCCCTGCCCCACATCCTGCCCCACAGGCCCCTTCTCTGCCCCACATGCCCCCCAACAGCACCAGAACCCCCTCCCTCTGCCCCGCATCCTGCCCCCCAACAGCACCAGAACCCCCTCCCTCTGCCCCGCATCCTGCCCCACAGGCCCCTTCTCTGCCCCACATCCCCCGTAACGGGATCAGAACGCCCTCCCTCTGCCCCACATCCTGCCCCACAGGCCCCTTCTCTGCCCCACATGCCCCCGTAACGGGATCAGAACCCCCTCCCTCTGCCCCACATCCTGCCCCACAGGCCCCTTCTCTGCCCCACATGCCCCCGTAACGGGATCAGAACGCCCTCCCTCTGCCCCACATCCTGCCCCACAGGCCCCTTCTCTGCCCCACATGCCCCCGTAACGGGATCAGAACCCCCTCCCTCTGCCCCACATCCTGCCCCACAGGCCCCTTCTCTGCCCCACATGCCCCCCAACAGCACCAGAACCCCCTCCCTCTGCCCCGCATCCTGCCCCCCAACAGCACCAGAACCCCCTCCCTCTGCCCCGCATCCTGCCCCACAGGCCTCTTCTCTGCCCCACATCCCCCCCAACGGCACCAGAACC